>NC_136520.1:80472600-80710100 GCF_053919585.1 Euprymna scolopes | reverse complement strand
GAAAAGAAACAAAGCAGTTTACTACTAAAAAGAGTGTCACTCAACGGTAGTGGGAGGTTGCAGTCAAGAGTGACGGTGGCAGTTACTAAGTCAACGGGAGATAACCCGTGTTTACTCCATATGTAACATCTCCGGGGGTTTTTTACTGAATAATAAAAGTATTTTTATTTTTAAAGTTTTCTCATTTAGTCTCTGTATCTTGCTGGACGTTTAATTGGTCTCCCTTTCTTTGCGGAGTTTGGTATTATTTTGTTTTCTGAGCTTGTTTTTGATACGACTTGTTTTTGACTATTTTCTACATTAAATATGTTTTCATAGTCATGTCTGATGTTAAACTTTTGATTTTCTTTTGTTTTTAAAATATGACGTCTGTTACGCCGTACATTTTTTCCTTGTTCTGTTTTTATTAGATATGTAGGGACTAGGATATATAAATCCTAATCCCGTTACAAAAGAACAATGAAATGAATGGAATTGAAGGAAACAAAAACTCAATTGATGGATAAGATAAACGTCGTTTATTTACTGTTGAAAGAATGGATGTTTTAGATATAACATGTGTTCATGTCCGCGCGAGTGTAACCATCGTTCATTGCAGGACTGGTGTTGTAGAAAGAAAAGGAAATGTGTGTTCATCTCAAGTTTGGGTCACTATCGTTTGTTCGCGCGTGGGAAGAAAAGTGAGTAATGTAATGGAATGAGAAATGGCAGTCCATCGTGTAGACAAAGAAAAGGATAGAGGGTTGACGTCAGTTAGCAGTCAGCTACGCGAAGGTGTTCTCAGGGACCAGTAGTAGATAGAGAGAGAAAGGGTGTACGTTCTGTCTGTTGGCCTTTTATCCCACATAGTAGCAAATGGTGTGAGGTACGCGCATGCGCATGCCGAAACGGCGGTGGCTGGTGCGCTGACCAACCACCTAGGAAAGGCAGGTCGGAAAAAGGAAAAAACCGCTTGTTGCTCTTTCTTTTATAGGTGTTTCCGGTGGTCTTTTGCGCATGTGTGGATTTCCATTGAAAGTAAGTGACGTTGTCCTTCTGTGCGCGTGTGTGAGTACATGTGTGTACGTTAGCGTGTGTGTATATACACATGAATGTGAGTGTATGTACGCTAACATGAATATATGTACGTGTGTGGATGTGGGCGCATATGTTTGTGTGCACGTATGTATGCGACAAGTAATATAGCTTGAAATGTGAATGTGTGTTTTTGTGTGAGACTAGGAAAGGCTCGCGCAGATATGAACGATGCTCTTTTAATTTTTTAACAATCTTACCTTTTAGGTTCCATTTTTCTTGTGAAAGAATACTGACAGTATCGTCTTTCTTTAGTTCTGGTAATTCTTTGAACTTTTTATTTATTTCATGCTTTTTCATTGTTTTGTTATGCATAATATTTGGAAGATTTGTCCTTAGCGTTCTTTTCATCAACTGTTGGGCTGGTGATGGGGTTTTATCTTTTAATGGTGAAGTCCGAAATACTAACATTGCTAGGTATGGGTCTTGTCTACTTTCATATGTTCTTTTTATCAGTCCTAGCTCTTCCGCTGTTTCTGTGCCAATTACTGCGTTTGCATTTGTATTCGCCACAATGAAATGCGAACTTATTTTTATTTTGCAATTGTATTACACAGCTCCCTATCGTGGGAATTTGCGTACAGTTGTAGATGGTTAATTTTATAGACGTTTTCTTTAATTCTGGCTTTGATTCAATCGTTTTATATATTTTTGCTGATAATACGTTTACTTCAGCACTTGTATCGATTTTGAAGTTGATGAGTGTTTCGTTGCCTCGAATCTTTACTTTCCATTTGTCAGTTTGTAGTGCGTCTACATTTTTTTCAATGTGGCGTCCATGTTAAAATGGTTTTGCACCACGTGGTCTGAATTGTATAAATGTCCGACATTGTATAGTTTTTTCTTTTTCGTTTGACACATTCGAGCGAAATTTCCATTTTTACCGCAATTTGTGCAGTTTTTATTGTATGCTGGACAGTTTCCTTTCTGATGTGACCCAGCGCAGTAGGTACATGTATCAATCTATTGTTGTGTTTTGGCGGGCTTTCTGTCTTCACGTTTGAACAACGTTGTAAGACAGCTTGTTTTTCTTTGGATTGCGAATTGTTGAAATATTTTCTGTTTCGCATGTAGCCATTATCTTGGAGTGTCTCTTCCTTTTTTGCAGCACTCAGGCCTGCTTGTATTGCCTTCTGTAAGTCCAGTGAAGTTTCTCTGAGCATTCTTTCTCTCAACATCTTGTCGTTAACGCCACAAATTAGAATGTCTTTTATTAATCTTTCAGTGAGGTCACCGAATTCACATTTGTTTGCCTTTTGTCATAATTCCGTGACATACTCATCAAATCTCTGTGTTTCTTTCTGTTTGCACGTGAGAAATTGATATGTGAGAAATGTCAGGTTTTTTCTTGGTTGGCAGTGCACATCAAATTTTTCTAATTCTTTTTTCAAGTTTAGCTTCTCGTCGTCATTTTCAAAGTTGAACATATAATATATTTTCCTTCCCTCATTTCCTATACAGGTCAGCAATATTGAAGTTTTCACCTTCTCCGGTTTCTTGTCTGACTCTGTAGCTTGCAGGAGGATAGAAATTGGTTTTTCCAAGTTTCCCATTTTCTGTCGGAGATTATCTGAAGAAAAATTTAATTCTTTTGGATGTGGTAAAATTCCATTTTTTTTTTTTTGAGGACATATTGATATACCATTGTGAGTGTTGATGGTTCGATGTTTTATCCTGACACCATTTTATATTATGGGTTGATACAGGTGAATATTAGTTAGAATCATGTTAGTAATTTGTTAGGGAAAAATTCATTGAAGAGACAAAATGCACGTGGTATTGTAACGAGGAATTTAATTTTTTTATTTATTTTTTTTTATGACATTTTCACCCCAAACAAGGCACATTGCCACTTTGGTGTAGGGGGATACTATCAGGAGCAACAACTACTGGGATACTATGTATGTTGGGATTTGGGCAGCAAGATGTCGGTTCACATTACACTTGAATTTCTGCATGTCAGTACAATTGGGGAAGCAGGGACCTGGAATGGAATTCCAGAGTTTAGCGGTTCTGGGGAAGAAACTACTGGAGTAGAAAGATCTTTTACATCTAGGGATCTCTACTGTGTGGGGGTGGGATTTAGCTGCCTGTCGGGTTTGTCGAGGGTGTCTATGTCGTGGGGGCACAAGTGTCTGCAGTTTGCCAGAGCATTCACCATTAAAATACTTGTAGAAAAGGCAGAGGGATGCAACATTTTGTCGATGGGACAGAGGCTGAAGCTTAGATGCCAGTTCAGGGCCTATCAGATTGGCAACTCTACTTTGAACTTTGTCTAGGAGCGAGAGACTAGTAGCAGATGCACCAACCCAAATGTGACAGCAGTACTCCATACATGGGCAAATGGTGGCCTCATAGAGGTACAGGATATTTTCGGGTGTTAGTAGTTTTCTAGCACGGTAGAGAGAGCCTACCTTCTTCACAGCATCCCTGGCAACGCTTTCAATGTAATTGTTCCAACTCATGTTTTCTGTGAATGTTAGGCCAAGATGTACTCTCAGATAAAGAGTCACTGGCCATTGCTATTAGTGGCAGAAAAGGTTTCTTGTAATTATTGAAGGACACCAGTTTAGTCTTGCCAGCATTGAATGTGACCATCCATTTTTGTCCCCATTCCACTACAGATTAGCGGTCATCCTCTAGTGTTTTTGCCATTTCTTTAGATATATGTTCATTTGTTTTTCTGTCATGCCTGTTATAGAGTGTGGTGTCATCAGCATATATACCCATCTCATAGGCAATTTTGTTGGGGAGGTCATTAATGAATATTAGGAACAATAGATGTCCAAGGATAGACCCCTGAGGCACTCCCGCATTTATATCATATTGTTTAGATGTACGACCGTCGAGGACAACCTGGATTTCTCTCTTATCTAAGAAGGATTTAATTATGTTAAGTATTCTACCAGTGATACCGTATGATCTGATTTTCCTGAGGAGACCCTCATGCCATACCCTGTCAAAAGCCTTAGATATATCTAGAATAACCGCTCTGCCTTCCCCCGCTTTTTCCAGTGAATGGTATATACATTCAGAGATTACAGTGAGGATGTCTGCTGTGGAACCGGGCTTGTCTAAATCCATATTATTTGTCAGTCAGAAGTTTAGCATCTGTAAGGTGATGGACTAGAGCATGGTTAATTATGGTCTCAAATATTTTGACAAAAAGTGGGAGGAGGCTAATGGGGCGATAATTTGATGGGTCAGTTCTTTCGCCAGAATTCTTGAATACTGGTACTACAGAAGCAGTTTTCCAACAGCCCGGAAAACAAGATTTATTAAGGCATTTGTTGTAGAGTTTGGAGAGAACTGGAGCTACTTCGGCTGAGCACTTTTTTAATAGCACAGCTGGGATGAGTCGGATCCACATGTTTTTGAAGTGTCAAGGTTTTTTATGATAGCATGCACCTGCGCAGGAGTGATTTGTAGATTGTCTAGCATGGCATCTGTCCGCAGAGGAAAGTCAGGCAGGAGGTGGTTGGAAGGGTCCAGTGTGGAGTTTGTGATTGTTGGTTAGTGGGGGAATTGTTGATTGCTCATTATTTACTACACTGTTGAAGATTTTCCAGAAGTCACGAGTTCCTAATTTTTGTGCTTCAATACGTTTTTTAGTGGTTTCAGTAAATTCTCTCTTAGCTGTCGCTATTTCTTTCTTAATTTTACTTCTAGCTTCTATATACTTCTGTCTGTTTGAACTGGACTTATGTCGGTTAAATCTGTGGTATGCATGCTGCCTTTGAGCAATAGCAGTTGCGCAAGTAGAAGTAAACCATTGTGGAGTGGGGCTTGCTATAAAATTTCTGCATGGGAACATGTGCTTCAATTGCCATTTTGAACCATTCAGTGGTCTCATTTGCGCACTGTTCAGCAGGAAGAGAAAAAATATTTCCCCGTGGGGCATCTCTGATAAGATCTCTGATGGCTTCCTAGTCGGCCTTTTTATAATATCTTGTTGTTTTGAGCACTGGCTCTTCAGTTTTGGGTTTAGAGTTTAGGGCAATTTCGACCATTATCACTGCATGATCAACATTCCCGAGTGGGCTGTCAGCATTTGTTATACAATCCTCGGGAACTGTGGTCAGAAATAGATCTAGAAGTGATGCGTGTTCTTGCTGGTCAGGGAAATGGGTTGGAAACATAACCATTTGTGATAGGGAGTGAGACATAGTGAAGCTATGTGTTGTGCTGCCCGCTGCATCTGTGTAAGTAGAGAATCCAAGCCTGTACTACCAGTCAGGATCAGCAACCAGGAACTGTCTATCCGGTACCCTCAACCCATCAGACGATGGTCAACCCAATCTACTTGTACTGGCATTATGGCATTCAAGCACTCCCAAGTGCCCAGTTTACGGGATGGGATGTGTTGGGAGTGGGGAAAATGGCATTCATTACCCTAGTCAGGAAACAAGATCAACCACTGAAGGTCTGTCAACTCCCTGTGATTCGACCTCTACACCTAGCTAATAGGCAAAGAAGGAGTATGGAAGCCGGGCAATAGACAGTGCCTATCTACTCCTTAAGCAGTTTAGGTTTGCAGACCGGTAATTTGTTTGAGTCACCAGCTCTAGGAAGGTTGTCATCCAAGACTGGAGAGGCCTTCCTCCCCTTAGGTTTAGCTTCAGAGTTTTCCTTCTCCTAAATGGATGACCTGGGATGATCTACAGGTTCATCAGCACCGAGAAAGTTTTCCCCGTGCCTGGGTCCTAATCCAGGTATTTCTGCGCCCCCACATTGGTGGTTAATGTTAACGGGTTAGTTTAAAAGGGTTATATATCAACTGAAAAATTTTACTCAAAGTGATTACAGGGCATTGCTATTTTATTGTTTGTTACTGGAGGAGAGGCTGAGTAAGAGTTCATGCAGTGAAAGCAGCTATATTTGCAAACAGGTCTGTTGGAAGGAGTTAACATGGTTTGTATTTTCCTTTAGGTTAAAAAAAAAAGTTTCCTTTTATTTTTATGTTGGTTTAGGAATAGGATTACACTGAATAGAAACAAAGCAGTTTACTACTTTTACTATGCAGTGTCAGGGGTACGTACACAGAGAGGATTTTTTTTTATAAAGGAGCCACCACTTATCAAGGCCCAGAGGCCACTCGAGGATAAGGGTTAATGAGTGTACAGTAGTCGATGAGAACATGTAGTAATCGATAATAGAGTAATTTAGGTAAATTGGATTTCTTAACGGTATGGATCATCAAGAATTTGTTCACGTTGAACTTAAAGACAATCATATTGTAGTCAGTTGGAAAGCAGGAAAACGGAACAGAGTTCCACAGGCATACAGTTCCAAGAAAGAAGCTCTGTTCATGGGATCTACGATTAGGTTTAGGCACAGATAAAGAGTGGGGGAGAAATTATTGATAGATAGATGAGTGTTTTCTATGAAAGTCAAGCCAGGGGAAACCATAGATTGGACCTTAGACGAGCACTTGCCATGAGAATAATGATAAAGCAGAGACAGGCTTGCACCGTCTCTTCTGTAGGAAAGAGGTTGCAAGGAAGAGAAAAGGGCATCTCTCCACTAGGCTACAGGTAAAATGAGTTCATCGGAGTAGATTCCATTCATGTACTTGTACGACAAGCACTACAGTGATGGGACAGGGATTGGAGCTTGGTTAATAGTGTGGGATATACATAAGGTGGTTTATACTTTTTTCTGTGTCTGAAAATTTTATCCAACATCATATTTCTTGAGTCTGTTATTGACTGGCATCAGACTATGATAAACAGTAATGGTGAGGGAGAGACTTTTGATTGGAGACTTTTTTTCACCCTGTCTGAAAAGAGGAGACTAATGGTGTATGCACCAGCCCAGATGTGGCAACAAAACTACATGTATGGGCGAATTGTGGTTTTGTAGAGGTACAGGATACTCTCCGGTGTGAAGGAACCCACCTTATTTGCAGCAGCTTTTGCAACATCCTCAATGTATTTGTTCTCCTAAATGCAATGTGTCACATAAAGTAATTTAACAAGGGTGGTGCCAGCTTCATCAAGGGAGGCACTTTATTAGGTACAAAATATTTCCAAAAACGAACTCATCTCCTCTGCATCCAAATGAGGAAATAATACCTGGGATGGTCTATGATCGAACTAAACCATACCTTTTTCTGCGTTTCACAAGCTAGGTCTGATGTGCCAGGAGATATTTATTTACTACCTATTACAGAAAGATGTGACACAAGGCCGGAAACGGTGCTTGTTCAGATTTCTCCCATATTATAGAATAAAAATCTGTATGATGTATGTACCTGTAACACAAAAAATAGCATGCATTAAAAAATCACGTAAATTGACCAAGTGGTTTTATTTTTAAATAAGAAAATCAAATTTTGTGGCTAAATGAAAAGCGACGATATTGTGACGTCATTTTGAAATAAGCTGAAAACAAGAGAGAGAACTTTAAATAATTCGACCGTGAGATTTTTAGAAAATCATTCTTAAAATTGGGACATTTCAAACCCTCAAATTCGCTTAAATATATATATATATATATATATATATATATATATATATATTAGTCATTCAATAAATTAAAAAATTTATGACATGAAATTTAAATATTTCACGGCATAAATTATTAAATTTATTGAATGACTAAAATTTGATTTATTTGTTCTATCTTGTATATCGAGCAATTTTTATTTAGGTGGGATAGTACTTATAGAATATTACTGCCAGTAATATCTTGTAAGACTTATAATCACAGGTTTCCGTACCAGTTGATTGTTAGATAATTTTATTTTGAAGAATATATATATATATATATATATATATATATATACTCGGGTTTTTTTATTCAAAAGTAATGGACTAGTGAATTCAACGAGGTTGTTAGATAGTGCTCAATAAAAAGAGCTGATAATACTTGTTTATTGTTATATAAACATGTTTACATCCCGCTGCTACAAACAGCTACTTGTTTCAATCAAACAACAGATATCATCAGGCAGCGACTTGACTATTCAAATGTTCAATGAATAATATATATATATCTGCTTCACTTTTTTTGTTTTCAAGCAAGATCTTTGACTTACTTGTTGTTTCATCAAATACTTCTGCATGCAAAATCCAATCCCGCATTTTGCTAAGTCCTACCCTCTGATGAGAAGGAAAGTATTTCTTCGAAACTCCGTGGATTAAGGACAATCCATTTATCTAGTGTTTCCTTTTTAGATTAAATATGTTTTTAACTCATTTCAAAGTGTTTTTTAACATATTTTATTAACTGTTTGCTCATATATATATATATATATATATATATATATATATATATATATATATATATATATATATATATATATATGAACAAATGATTAATAAAACATGTTAAAAGACATCTTGAAAAAGAGTTAAAAACATATTTAATTTTAAAAAAGGAAACACAAGATAAGTGGATAGTCCTTAATCCGCGGAGTTTCGAAGAAATACTCTCCTTCTCATCAGAGGGCAGGAATTGGCAAAATGCAGGATCGGATTTTGCATATAAAAGTATTTAATGAAACTACAAGTAAGTCACAGATCTTACTTGGTTAAAAAAAGGGTGAGGTAAGGGGAACAGGAGGCAAAAGAAAAATAATAAAAAGATTTCACATGAATGGACAGTCCGGTGAAGGGTAAAAATCCAAAAATGGTAAAATCCAAAACGGTCGAATTTAAAATTTCAATCCAATGGGTAAATTCCAAATGGTTCAAAATAATCCAAAAGGCAGAGTTCCTTGGAAAAAAGTGCAAATAGAATGAATTCCAAATCATTAAAAGAAAAATACTGGAGAGAATATTTAAAAACACGTCTGTCAAGGCTGGATGAATCAAAAAAATTGAATTTTTTTGATTCATCCAGCCTTGACAGACGTGTTTTTAAATCAAAAATTGAATTTTTTTGATTCATCCAGCCTTGACAGACGTGTTTTTAAATATTCTCTCCAGTACTTTTCTTTTAATGATTTGGAATTCATTCTATTTGCACTTTTTTCCAAGGAACTCTGCCTTTTGGATTATTTTGAACCATTTGGAATTTACCCATTGGATTGAAATTTTAAATTCGACCGTTTTGGATTTTACCATTTTTATGTAAGAACGGAAACTAAATTAATGAAATGAAAAAAAAAATTCTTTTTTTTTTTTTTTGCAAATTCTTTTTTCGTCTTAGCTTTATCAATTCGTGTGGAGAGAGAGAGAGAGAGAGAGAGAGAGAGAGAGAGAGAGAGAGAGAGAGAGAGAGAGAGAGAGAGAGTTCTTTATTTTATTTATTTAGTATATGGGAAATTCTAAACAAACACCCCAAAAAGCTTTCTCGAAGTTACAGGTTGGTTGTGTATTAAAAATAGTTGATAATGGACCTGAGCCGTCAGCATTGCGATCAGGGTACTTGTACAGTTTAATGAAAACATTAAAAAAAATGAAAATATTGAAAAAACGTTATATTGTATGTACCCGTTATGGAATGAAGTTCTCCGAAAAAAAAAATTCACTTAATTTGATCAAGTAGCTTTATTTTTTTTAATCAAAATTTTTTTTTTTTTTTACAGCGAAAAAACATTTTTTTATTTTTGTCCACGAGCTGAAGGCAGCCATGTTTGAATTTTTAGACCACGAGGAAAGGAGGGCGCCACGAGATGATAATTCAGTCTAAGGCGCCGATACCCCCCCTCATGTTAAATAATAGCTTCTCTTCCTTCTGTATTCAAACATGGCTTCCCTCAGCTCGCTGTCATAAAATAAAGATTGTTTTTTCGCTGTAAAAAGAAAAAAAAAACTACTTGGTCAAATTAAGTGAAATTCTTTTTCGGAGAACTTCATTCAATTCTGGACAAGCACCTTTCTTTCCATCACAGACACAGACACATATGTCATACGGATTTTTCTATTATTTCTTATTTTTATTTAAGTATATATATATTTTTAATATAAGACTTTGGAAAATTCCAGAAAGTTAGGAAACAGGTTGGTTGGATGCTTGCTTCCCAGGCAGCATGATGTGACACAAGGTTGAAATGTGGGGAGTGTCAAGTCTGCGCCCCTAAAGAAGAAGCACTCTGACCTGGCAAAAATTGCCCGGACAGCATCATCAGCATTCCCCGGTAGGAAAACCTCAAGCAGTAAGTAATGAGCTTACTCCAAGCCAAGTTGCAAGACCTGGAAAGATGAACCTCCTATGTACTACCCAGACGCTAGACGGTATACCTCAGTTCGATAAGTACTGAGTCACGTAAATGGACCAGCAGCAGCAGCACTTGTCGGGCTGACTGTATTTCTACCCAAGTCTCCATGCAACGAGGAGACCCAGACCCACTCTACTCAATAAAACTTGTGTGGCGTATGGCGAATTGGGTATTTAAAAAAAGCTGAGAACGGATCCGTCAGCATTGCAATCCGCAGCTCTAATCTCCCGAAAGAGGGGGCAATGCTTGGTTGATTAGCATCCTATTTTGAATCATTTTTTTTTTTTTTTTTTCTGTTTTTAACACGAAGGAGTGTCGTTGTACACGTCCGTCCGGCCGTTGTTGTTGTTGGGCGTCGACTCGTTTCCGTATTTTTAGGGCGGGCATTTTGAAATGGATTCCCATAATCTTTTCTCTCTTCCTCGTGTTCGTGTAAGTTTTTGTCAAAAACTTTTTGAAGTTAAAATATTTTTGTTTGATGCTAGAATGAGATGAATAAGAAAAACAGGCGACTCGAAGTTTGCAGCAAACATTGTCAGATAAAAACAATTCACGTTTAAACTTAATATTTTGCATACTATTTTGAATTTGTTTTAGTATTATAAAAATATATTGCTTTATGAAATATTTATTGATTCCTTTATCTATTTTATTTTAGATAAATATAATTATTTTTTATCTGACACTGTTTGCTACGGAGTCGCCTGTTCTTCTGATTCACCACTTATTAAAAATATGTTTGGAGGGTACTTGTACAGAATACGGGCCATGCTGAAATAAGGGAAGAGTGTTTTGTAACTAGGCTGTACTTTCACTTAACAATTTAATAAACATTGAATTTAACTTGAAAATACTATATAGCACGTTCCGTATTCTGTATAAGTTTTTTTTTTTGTCTCATGTTAACGTTATTTTATTTGTTTGTTTCAAGTTTCAATAAATAAAGATCGAATGCGTGTGGTAGTGCTTGTTGACTCGCCTTTTAAATTGACAAGGTTAGACACAGATTCAATTTAATAGTGGAGAATCCACTTTTTACTCAAAGGAAAAGGAGGGTAGTCTGGGCCGACTGCAAAATAGCCTGGGTCCGCCTCCTCGGGATTCTCTCAACGATGTGGTGGTGGTGGGGGAGGGGCTCTCATATGATAAGAGAATGCACTCATTTCCAAAAGGAAAAACTGAACGAAATTATCCCCTTTTGCAAATGGGGGGGGGGTGATAATGCCCGGTAGAATTACCTTCTTAATCTGAAAAGATATTACACGTTTACTCATATAGTTTATTCACTTGAAAGCACGTTTATCCTAGTCGGATTTGCTTACCTTTGTGCCCCCCCCCACACACAGGGCAAGGTTAGATATAAGATCAGAAAGCCCCCCCCCCCCCAAAAAAAAAAAAATTCATTATGGCCTGGTCTGGTTTAAAGAGAAAAAAATGTAATACACCTTTCGCTCAACAAATACCACACCAGACAACCACCCAAACAAAACCAATTCATCTCATCCCTTAAGGCTCGCATTCAGAAATATCCGTGGGCTTAGAAGTAATCTAGATGATGTAGTCTTACCTCTTAGTAAGCTCCCCGGATATCTTAGCATTAAGTAAAACAAACTCAATCCCCTCTAACTACTTTAACATTGACAGGATACCTCCCCTCTCTTCCGTAAGATACAAGCATGAACAGTGACAGTGACAATAATGGTGACGCTAATGGAGACAACATAAATGATCACACTAAACGCATATGAAAACATCAAAGCCCATTTCTTTATATACCCACATCAATGGAATAACTCATCTCAACAAAGAAAACTGCCAGAGGAAGTCGTCCATCGAAAGAAAAATCAAAATCCATACAAACATCACAGCAGACACAACTTAGGCAACATATATACACACATAATTAGCTCATAAAACACTGTAACAGTACAATGCCTACTAAAACACATTCACAACTTTCTTAGCTTTAAATTGATATGACACATGAATACAAACCTCAAACAGATAGACTCCCTACAGTACATTAAAACACAAAAAAAACACAAAGAAAAAACGAAAATAACAACCAGCGCTGAAAGCTATCTTTGTCTACAACTACGTCCACAGCACAAGTATAAATACGACCACTTTTTTGATAAGCAAGCAAATAACCACAGCTCGTCAAGCAGCGAGGTTCATTCCGCCAGCAGTAGCAGCAATCCAAGAACGACCCACTTGTCACCAGCAGCACAGTCGTCAGCTGGGAACAATCTACACACCAGCAGCTTAAGCCATGATCAGCCTAGTGCCCAAATCACCTCTTCTCATGTCTTTGATATCATAAAAAATCTTAGACATCTCCAAGGTGTGTGGGCCTGATCTCATCCCTGCTGTACAAATTAAGAAATGCTCAGCTAAGCTAGCCCTCATATTTTCCAAAGTCTACAATAAATCCTGCTTCCCTAGCTGGAAGATAGCCTCTGTGGTACCAGTGTACAAGAATTTTAGCAAAAGGACCAACCCTCTCAATTATCACCCTAGCAGTCTCCTTCCCCTCTATGCTAAAAATTTTGTAGATGCTAATCAATCAAGCACTAGTTCAGTACCTTGCAAAAACTAATCTTCTTTCTGACAAACAGTATGGATTTAGGCAATGTCATTCTATTGCAGATATTTTAACAGTCATCTATTGCAGATATTTTAACAGTCATCTATTGCAGATATTTTAACAGTCATCTTTGAACGCATTTACTATGCACTGGATAAGGTGGGTGAACCACCGATATCCATGACAAATATAATTTTACTGTAAATAATTATTGAGTAAAAACCTAACTGGGATGGAAGCGAGTAAGGAGCGAAAATGCAGAAACCAAGTATTCAACTCTTCTTGTTTCAGTAAACAATTATTTTGGAATATAAAAAAAATATATATATAATAAATAAGGTCATACTTCTGAAAAACTTTTTTAATAGCGGCAATTTTGGAAATAAAAAAATGTTTACTCATTCCGACCTATGCTTTAAAATAATAAAAAAATATATACTTTGGACAAATAAAAGCTCCAACCAGATTAAAGCAAATTATAAAAAATAAGAACTCACGTGACCATTTACAATTACATTTGCAGACAAAAATTCTTTTAAGCACCCAAATGCAAACACGCTTCTAGAATTGAAGCAATTATTTGCTTATACACATTATGCTATTTGTTTACAAATATAGGATTTAAAAATATATTGATTCAATATACTTAAGATAGAATTTTTTTTAAAATTCATAAGAGACAAACTTCAAAAAGAAAAATTTATCAGTGAGAAATTTTAAAAGAAGTTAACAGAATTATTTTTGAAAGTTACTAAAAAGAAATTTATTAAAAAAAAGTTCCCAGAAGAAAATTTAAAAACAAAGTCAGTGGTAATAAATTAAAAAAAAAAAAAGTAAATAGAGGAAATTTTTTTCTTTTAAATTCCCTGGAGGAAAAGTTTTTAAGTCACCATAGAAAACTTTTTTTTAAGTTATCAAAGAAATTTTTTTAATCATCCGGAAGAATACAATAAGTTATTAAAAATATTAAAAAATCAACAGAATTGTAAAAAAAAAAAAATTTAACTCACAAAATCCAAAAAATATCAAAGTAAAAAGTAATCACTTCAAATAATTTTGTAAGAAAATGTTAATTACTTTCATCAAAATTTAAAATGGAATTTTTTCATAAGATTATTTGATAAAGATAGCATAGAACATTTATTTCCATTTGTATATATTTTCCATCTTTTTCTTTTTCAGATTAGAGTAAACTTGCTTATTCCAGATCAATAGAAATCATTAAAAAAAATGGCACCTGCCCGAAGTTCACCAGTAAAACGAGGTTATTCTATTCGGAGGGCATTTTCTCTGCGCCAAAACTACGTCAGTCGAAATACGCCGATTCGTAAAGCCAAGGAGAGGATTAAAGAAAATGGAAAACTAACACCAAATCAAGCAACCTCAAGAAGACGTCAAAATATTCGTCGATGGAATAGCTTAATCTGCACCTCTCAAGCTAATACAGTATCTCCCCAGGTGAGCTTCCCATTTAATCATATCTCGCAAATTTTAGTTACCTAACCGTTCAACATTTTTGAATATCTATCGCAAGTTTCTGCAGCAAATTAATTTGGATTATATTTCTAAAGTATATAAATTCATAATGTATTTCTATAATAAATTTCTTCAAATGATATTCTACAGTAAAATTGGTTAAAATATTTTTACAGTAAATTTGTTCAAATAATAATTCTACTATAAATTGGTTCAAATGATAATTATACTATAAATTTGTTCAAATGATAATTCTACAGTAAATTTGTTCAAATGATAATTCTACAGTAATTGTTTCAAATGATAATTCTACAGTAAACTGTTTCAAATGATAATTCTACAGTAAATTGGTTCAAATGATAATTCTACAGTAAATTTGTTCAAATGATAATTCTACAGTAAATTGGTTCAAATGATAATTCTACAGTAAATTGTTTCAAATGATAATTCTACAGTAAATTGTTTCAAATGATAATTCTACAGTAATTTGTTTCAAATGAGAATTCTACAGTAATTTGTTTCAAATGAGAATTCTACAGTAAATTGGTTCAAATGATAATTCTACAGTAAATTGTTTCAAATGATAATTCTACAGTAAATTGTTTCAAATGATAATTCTACAGTAATTTGTTTCAAATGAGAATTCTACAGTAAATTGGTTCAAATGATAATTCTACTATCAATTTGTTCAAATGAGAATTCTACAGTAAATTGGTTCAAATGATAATTATAATGCAAATTGATTGAAATTACAAATTTATTCTGAAAGTATTCTCTCATGTTTTGAATGATATATTGTTGATATTTGAGAAGGGAAGTAGTACAAATTGATGCTTGTGCAGTATAATGGAATTTTGAATAAATGCATTTCAAATAAAAACACTATTGCATACTTATATGTCATGTCGAAATTAATGTAAATTCCAAAAAAATAATAACAAATCATACAGTAAAAAATAATTTCAAATAAAAATAGGATTTATCAAATTATCAAGTTTTATTGTATCGTTTAACGTGGAAGAGTTGTGCAACCAATTCTGTATGCCAAACTTACTTATCTCTGTTGTTTTCTTAGAAATCTGCCATTGACAAAATAGAAAATGTCCAACTGCTAGTGTCTGATCTTTTTTTTTTTTTTTTTTTTTTTTTTTGAAGAATAGATCTACAGGATCATTTTTTTGTAACTTTTGGAATTTATACTCATTTTTACGTGACATGTACATGTGTGATAGTGTTTTACATGGAACACATGTGTTAAGATTACCATTATATACTGCACATGGCACAAGTACCTAAAAGTTTAGTATTTTTAAGAAAGAGACGAGCAAACAGTTTATAATTCATAGAAAATTTTGTGTTGCAAAGAAATGAATGAATTTATTTTTCTATCTTTTTTATTTCGTTATGACTTATGCTTGTTAATATTGCATTTATGTGTATTGTTTACATTTATTTGCATATCATTTATATTTATTTGCATTCTTCAGACTAGTGTTCTCATCTGCATGTTATTTTCACAATGTTTCAGTTGATGTAACCTGCGACCTTCAGGTGTATCTTGTTAAAATCTGGAAATTTTTCTGTCAAATTCTGGAAATCTTTCTGTCAAATTTAGGAACTTTCTGTTAAATTTTAGGACTCTTTCTGTCAAACTCTAGGAATCTTTCTGTTGAACTCTGAAATCCTCCTGTCGGACTCTGGAACCCTTCTGTCGAACTCTGGAATCTTTCCGTCATACTCTGGAATCTGCATAGAATTTAACGGAACCCTTTATTTAATCCACTGGTGTAGCATGCTCTTGTTCCAGTTTGATAAAAATTCCCAAGTTGGACAAGATACACCTGAAAAATGTTAAAGATTACATCAAATGAAACATTGTGAAAAAATAACACTCAAGATGAGAACAGTAGTTTGAAGAATCCAAATAATACAAATAGTCAATCTTCATTTAAAAATTTTAGCAACATAATTGCATTTATTGTTTCTTTTTTATTTCCAGAAACTATTTTCCTGCTTACCAGCGAAAAACAGCAGTTCTTTCCCTCATTCTCCTTTGAGGTCATGTGAAAACAATGATCTGCCGAGAGTAAGTCATGATTCCTACATATTTCTTTTCAGTTTCTAGAGAGATTTGTGACAAGAGGAAAAAGGAAGACAAGAGGAAATGGAGAGAGGAAAAGCGAAAAACAGAAGAGAAAGAAAGAAAAAGTGAGAGCGAGAGAGAGAGGAAGAAAAAGAAATAAAATCTAACTAAATGTGAAAATGGCAACAAAAAAATAAGGAAATAAGTCTCTAGCAGTTTAGCAGAAATCCTTAAAAAGAAAGTGGCAAGACGGGAGAAAGGAAAAATATAGGGAAAGCGAAAGGATAATAAACAAAGAGAGGAACAAAGAGAAATAAAATTCAGCTAAATATTAAAATATAGCGACAAAACAATTAGGAGATAAGGTACTAGCAATTTGGCAATAATAAGCTTTTCTTTATTTAAAAAGAAATCAGCAAGACAAGAGAAAGAGAGAAAAAACAGGGAAATAAAAGAGAAAGATAGAGAAATAAAATCCAACTGTATAACAATAAAAAAAATGATGCAAGTTAAAAGTTCAAATTAAGTAAACTTTTTATGATGTACATACTCATTACAGAAATAACACATTCCAAAATCATATAAATTGATCTAGTTTATTTTTAAATAAGAAAATTATATTTTATGAGAAAGTGAGACGGTTGTATCTTGATAGGCCATATTTGAAAAATAAAGGGAGACAACCCAAGTCAAACAGCTGTAATCAAAATCAATCTTTTATTATTAAAATCATTAAAAATTGTAAAAAATGATTTTCTATATATATATATATATATAAAGAAATTGATCAATTTATGTGATTTTTGGAATATGAAATTTTCACCCAGTGACTGGTAGGTATTTAATAAAGATTGTTTTGTATTTTTTATTAGATTAAACTCTGTTCTTGAACCAAAATACATAAGGAGATATATCTCTCACCATTTTGTCTGCATTTTTTATTTTAAAAAAATGGTGCTAATGCAGAGAGTGATCCGCACTATTTTTTAAATCGTATTTCCACGTTTAATGAAAGTTTTATATGTTGTTTTTTTTATTGAATTGTGAAAATGACATTCAAGATGAGAACAACAGTCTGAAGAATCCAAATAATACGAAATTTAGATTTTTTCTTTGTTTTGAAAATTTGCAACATTAGCTTCACTTATATTACGAATTTGTAAACTAATAATCTGACTATGCTCAAATTTTGAGACGTGCAATTTGAAGACTAAAAAAATCATATAGATTTTTGTTTATTAGCGCTATCTGTATGTCAACATCCAGGATTCATTTGGTAATGTGTTATATGATACATTTATTGTTGAAAATTATGATGATGCAAATTTTTTTTTAAATATTACATTTTATTTTGTTTGTGTGCTTTGTGCTTGTTATCTGGTTACCCATTCAATCTGTGGGTCTGCGGGCAGCATTTTGTCTCCAATATTCAAATTGGGACATGATGCCGTGTGCCACAAGCCAAGAGAGTTCATCCATCCTGGAGCATAACTTTGACGCGCCAGTGGTTGATCGTTTGACATAGCCAAAAAGTTTAAGGGTTTTACTTTTGATTTTATCAAATAGAAGGAATAGGGAAGTAGTTTGGAAGGTGGATATATATATATATATTTGATCAAACAATATCCCATAATGAAATGCATTTGATAACAGTAAATGAAAAACAATAATGCATCAAGAATTCAAAGCGTTGTTGCAACTGTTTCCGTGCAACAAATATTTTTGCATAAACATGACAATGCATGAAACATGGATCCACCAAATCACTCTAGAGTCAAATCAGCAGTAGCAGGGTGGACACCATCAGTTGAAAGCCGTCCAAAGCAGTTAAAAATGCAATTAGCACACAAGATTTTGACCTCTGTATTTTGGGATTCACTAAGTATTTTGTTCATTGATTATCTTGAGAAAGAAAGAAAAACATCAATATTGAATATTATATAGCATTATTTGGTTGAAGTAAGAAATTGCCAAAAAATGGGAACAAATGAAGAAATAAATGCCTTTTCAGCCAGCCAATGAACCATGTCAAGGTAATAGTAACGATGACAAAGCTCAAATTACTTCACTTCAAATTACTTCTGCACCCACCATATTCTTCAAATATGGCTGCCAGCAACTATTGGCTATTTGCAGATCTTAAACAGTATCCCAGGGAAAGACATTTGGCTCAAATAAAGTTTTTTCTTTTTTTTTTTATAGCATATGAACCACCTGTGGGTAATTTAATACCAAATTAAATGAAATATAATTCTATAGGTAAAATAATTATTTCATACTAGACTTTTTAGCCTGTTAAAAAATGGGTAAAATTTATAGCCCGTTGACTTAGAATAAATGCTTTATGCCAAATTGATGGTTGAATATCGTTAAATTGACTTAAAGAGAGAGAGAGAGATTAACATTCTCTTAGCTAATTATATAATAAGATTTTTAACAAATCATAATATGCAGACAGATGTCAGGTCAGTGTAACATTTCATACTTAGTGATTATTAAAGTTTTCTACATTATTAGCCAATTGCCTTATATAACCCATTGCAGATTCGCATTATTTGATGTCTCCTGATTGGCTTCCACAGACATTATTAT
The DNA here is from genome assembly GCF_053919585.1 of Euprymna scolopes. Taxonomy (NCBI): domain Eukaryota; kingdom Metazoa; phylum Mollusca; class Cephalopoda; order Sepiida; family Sepiolidae; genus Euprymna; species Euprymna scolopes. The sequence continues at coordinate 80,691,122 of NC_136520.1, read as the reverse complement.
TATGGACTGAGTGTGAACCTTGTCAAAATTCACACTGGCTAACTTAATTGCTATTCATGTAGGTGCCTAATATGTATCCAAAACATCTAAAATCAACTTATTTTGAGCTATGCAAAAATGTAAGTACATTTTGGCATGATGTGATACCACGTGGTCCTCCACTCGACAACAATTGCCAACCTCAACATTGTGTGCCATAGACTTTTTTCTTTCATTTTCTTTCTTGATTATGACCATGTCGTCATCTTGCACACATTGGCAGCTGGTTCACAAGTATATATAATAAAATAAAACAAGATATAAAAAACACAAACTCTCACACATTCTGCAAATATCAGTTGCATTCTAGGCGTATGTGTGACACCATCAATCGTCTGAACAGTAAGGTTTACATTCACATCTCCTCTGAGCCACAACCTGCCTTCAACTGTGTCCAACTTGCAACTGTCCTCAACTCTGTCATTAATCTTCACAAACCCAAGACTCCGCAAACCATTCCCAACTTCAATTGCTGTCCCCTCGACAAAATGTTTTACAAGTATTTTAATGGTAGGTGCTCCAACGAACTACAAGCCCTTATACCCCCACAACGTAAATACACCCGACAAACCCAACAAGCAACAAAATCCCATCCTTACACAGTAGAAATCCTCAGATGTAGGAAAGTCTTCTACTCTAATAGTTTCTTCCCTAGGACTAATAGATTTTGGAAATAAACTGTCATGAATTGTCACAAAACTCATAGCTACACTTAAAACTGCTCATAAACTCTAAATATATCAACCTTTTATGTCTGGTCTTTTGTTTGCCACACCTTGATTAACAATTTATTCAGTTTCCTTTTTGTGCTGTTTTGTGAACAATTTTCTGTCAATAAACCATTTCTCCTTTCTTTTGTCATGATTCTTTTTCTCTTTCTTTCCATTTCCCAACACTTGGTGAGGAGGAACGATGATAGTATCATAATGATACTTAACATTGGTTAAAATTTGAAGAAAATCTGTAGCCTGGATGATTCAACATGGAATTATCAACACAAAATTGTAACATAATTTTATTGACATAAACTTAAAATGAAACTATCATCTAAGATTCATACTTTTTTTCGAATTTATTTAAGAAAATTTAATTTCAATTTTAAAAACAACCATGGAATTTTCACAGGTTTCGCTAGAACATTCTGCTGTGGTTATCTATCTTGTGGTTAGCTGATATCTCAAAATATTTTTTAAATTATTTTTTTATAGATTCCAAGCATCACGGTCTACACAGAATCTGGTGGGCATCCGCTAGATTTATCCTTTGGATCAAATACAACAGCTGTGGATATCTGCAATGATGTTGCTGTGGAATACAATTACAATATCAACGATGTGACCAACTGGTGTTTATTAGAATGTCTGTTTAATGGAAAAATTGGTATGTTTAAAAATTTTTTTTTTTTTACTTATGTATCATTAAATTTTTTTTTTTTTAAATAAAAAGGAGAAATAAAGTGCTTATTTTAAAATTGGATTCAATAATATAGTTGAGGACAAACTTCAAATCTGTTGCCAAGGCCGCTGGAAAAATGGTGGAATCTTTCTATCGATCCGGTAGATATCTCACTGCTAATACAATTCTCTATCTATATAAGAGCCAGGTACGTCCAAGGATGGAATACTGTTGCCACATCTGGGCAGGAGCTGCTAGAAAGGACTTGTCCTGCCTTGATAGAGTTCAAAATAGACTTCGTAGCCTCGTAGATGTCCTTTTCTCTTCCCTGCAACCTCTATCTCACAGAAGAGATGTTGCGAGTTTGTCTCGTATGTATCGTTATTTTCATGGAAAGTGTTCGACTGAGCTTCAGTCTATGGTCCCCCCTCGCCTAACTTTCACAAGAAACACTCGTCTAGCTGTAAACACTATCAATAATTCCCCCCACTCTTTATCTGTGCCTAAACCTAAATGTAGATTCCATGAACAAAGCTTCTTTCTTAGAACTGCACGCCTGTGGAATTGTCTTCCGTTTTCCTGCTTTCCAGCTGACTACAATATGGTTGTGTTCAAGTCTAACGTAAATAAGTTCTTGATGAGCCGTTCCATATAAGTTATCAAATTTATCAAATTTTCATTACTAATGTACTAATGATTACTATATTGTCCAATTTCTACTGTACACTCTTTAACCCTTATCCTTGAGTGGCCTCTTGGCCTTGATAATGTGGTGATGGCTATGTAAAAAAAACAAAAAAACCTTATATGATGTAACCAACTCACAGATCAGATCGCACCGATCTCCTGTCTAGCTGAAGTAAAGTGCTGCAAGTTACCAGACCATGAACTGCTTGGCCACCAGGATCCTGTCTTAAGGCATAACAAGTTGCCATATACACTCTACAGATGGCACTGTTTTCTTTGTGGCAGGGGTTATTGGTAATTTGTCAATGTTAAGTCGGGTTTTAATATTGTGAAGATTAAAAGAGTTTTGTCCTTTGAACCATGTGAGGAGTTGCCTTTCCTTGTCTGATTTGTGATGACGTGTGATTTAAGGTAACTTGTGTTGAATAGCAGAGTATCAAAACGGGGTTATGTAATATAAAGGGGGTTTTGAAACTGTATCAAATGGCTATATGTAGTATACTAGGAGTGTATATAAACAGTATAGCTGTATAATGAACGTATATGCTTGTCTTATATATGAGAGGTGTGCAATAAGTAATGCCCCTGCTCCACTTCCCTTAGCAGTAGAGCAACGAAACATGGCACAGTTATTAGTCTTTCTCTAAATAGGAACCACCCAGAGTTATGCATTTCTCCCACTGTTTGATGCAGCTCTGGAGACCGTTTTTGTAGAACACCCCAAATTGGTCCTCCAACCACGACGTGACTTCAGAAATCAAGGCTGCATCATCTGGGAAACGCTTTCCTTTCAAAAACAACTTCATGGCTGGGAAGAGGTGAAAGTCAGAGGGTGCAAGGTCAGGAGAGTAGGGAGGATGAGGGAGGATTTCATAACCACACACCCGTGCTTCTGATCTGGCAACATGCAAGTTGTGGACCGGATCGTTGACCTGCAGGAGGAGGGTACCTTTGCTGATCTTGCCCCGCCTCTTGATTTTGATAGCTTCCCTTAATTTCTTCAAAAGTGAAGCATAATAGGCTCCTGTAATCGTGGTACCCTTTGCCAGGAAATCTGTCATCACTACTCCGTCCTGGTCCCAGAAGACTGTGAGCATGACTTTGCTAGCGGAGGGCTGCACCCTTGCCTTCTTTGGAGATGGTGAGTCCAAGTGCTTTCACTGCATTGACTGGGCTTTGGTCTCTGGATCAGAGTGAAGAACCCAGGTTTCATCCTGTGTAATCAGTCTTTTGAAAAACTTTGACTCATCTTCTTGGCATATCTCTAAATTCATCCTCGAGCACTTGACGCATTCTCGCTTCTGGAATGGTGTGCGCAACCTGAGAATCCATCCAGCAGACATCTTATGCATATGCAAATTATCATGAATGATAGTTTCCACAAACCCTGTACTAATCTTGGCATCTTGGCTATTTGGCGAATAGTAATGCGCCGATCCTCCGAAATGGCAGCCTCAACTTGATGGACAGATGCCTCATCAATGGCAGAAGTGGGGGGGCAGGTCTGGGAGCTGTTTCCACAGACTTTGGGCCATGTTTGAATTCACAATGCCAGCATTTTACAAGGTCATATAATGGGGCATTATCACCATAAGTTTCTTTCATTTCATCCAAAGTCTCCTGTGGTATGCGTCCTTTCAAATACAAAAACCGGATCACTACTCGACATTCAACAGGCTCCATTTCACACCTAACTCAGTTCAAACACCTGTAAAACAGAAACCACCATTAGTTCAGAGCTGTAATTTGCCACGTAACTCGTAGAGATATAAATCATTGCACATGCAAAATTTCAGCTAGATCAGACAACTGGAAGTGGGTCAGAGGCATTACTTATTGCACGCCCCTCGTATGGGTGTACATATAACAGATGTGTTTCTATAAGGAGTCTCTTTTAGCTTATGAGTGTTAACGTTCTAATATGTGATTTTTCTTGTGTATTCTCTATTGTGTGTTGATGTGTGTACACATAAATTAACAGTTTATAGATATCATTGTCAGTTGGAACACCAGCAAAATCTTACCTCAAATACGTCCCTTCCGTGTGTCCTGAAATTAACGGTGCTTCTCTCCAAAAGTGAAAACGCCCAGACGGGAATTATATTTTGATATAATCATTTATTCCTTGCTAGGTTTTTTTTCAGAGTTGGCATGCTTTTTATAAGATTACATTTTTTCTAAGTCACCCCTTTCTGACTTATATGGGCGTCCTGTTATAATAAACCATCCGTCTGCTAACACGTTGCGTATCAAACTGCTCTCCCTCATAACTACTACTCTACATCTCAAAATCTATATTTTTTATCATGTCATCATTACACGTAGCCTAAAGATCCTTGCTGGGTTTTTGTCTCATATATTTGCTTATATTATGGTTAGCTTAAATTCTGTCAAATTAATATCAAATTCATATTCCTGAGAACTATTAAATGTAAATATTTCAACTTAACATAACTTTTCACATCAATAACATATTTCTATCTAACAATTATACCTTTACCAATCATTATAATAAACTATTTTAATTTCATCAAAATAATCAACCATTTTAATAATTACCAGTGTTTTCCAGTAGACTAACAACATAACAATTGGAGTTATCTACCCTTTGACTGTATATAAAAACGCGTGTATGACATGTTTTTCTTTTTGTGTGTGTCATCATATGAATAAACAGACGTATCTTTTGCATCTCTCTGTGTATGTTAAGTGTTAATTGATTTTTCTCTTGTCAACCGTTGATATAACTTTCCGTATGAAGATTATTTAAGGAAGAAATGTAAGTTTCCTTTATTTACTTCATAATTAATTAACAAAGATTATTAATTAATCTACAAGGGCAGTGAATGTAGGCTGTTTATTCCTCTGCATGTGGTTGCAGTTGACAAATTTGTGACCCACCCACACCTCTGCCAACAGGTCATTCCAATGTAGTGATGTGGAAAACAGATGTATTTTGAAGCCAAAGACAAATCGTTCTAAAAAAAAGGGCCTTGAATTGTTAGGAAAGTGTTGGAATTTGTGTATCGCATTGGAAAGAGACTATGTTGATGAATAAAGTCAAATTTTGTTGAAAAGTTGCTGTCTTATAAGTCATGTATTAAATTGACTTTATTATGAATTATTGAATTTTATTTAAAAACTGAACAAGAATAAGATTATTAAAGTACAAATATTGATGCGGATTAAATATAAGAATCGATTGAAAATAAAAAAAAATTTTCATTGACATTTATTCAATATTCATCAGGCAGTGATTAAATATGCTATTTTCATTCTTTTGCTTCTGAAAAAATATGGCTCATGATTCATTTTCTTTTTTTCAACGTCTATTGGGTGAGTGGAAGTAAATGTAATGAAGAGAGTAAAATCTCTGACTCCTCCTCTAAGTATGACTATAAAATAATAATGAGGATTAATTATAAATCATTTAATTTTGTTTAAAAACTAAAATAAGATTATTAAAGAACAAATATTGATGAGGATTAAATATAGAAATCAATTGAAAATAAAATTTCACTTGTTTCTTTGACATTTATATAGATATAGATAGGGATTGATTATTTTCATTTTTTCTGATGATTCTGAAAAAATGTGGTTTATGATTTTTTTTTTTCCAGTATCCATTGGAAGAGTGGAAGTAAATTTAATGTAGGGAGTAAAAATCCTGTCCACTTCCTGTAAAGATGACTAAAAGCTAATCCTTAGAATTAAATGTAAAAATCAATGAAATCAATTCAAAATAAAATGAAATTTGTCTTTTTAAGAATATGGACTAACTAGACATTTTAGCCCATTAAAGACAGGCAAAAGTTATAGCATATTGACTGAGTACTTTATGCCAAACTTATAGTGTAAATGTGGCATTATGATGACTAATCCCTAATAATCCTTAAGTGTACATCGAATGGATACTATATTTAATTAACTTCTCCTTATCATAAAAATATCCATACAAAATTTCATCCAATTCAGCCCAGTAATTTCCAAGAAAAAATGGAACAGATAGATAGGCTAAAAGAAACATAATATAGACTAGATCTTTTAGCTTGTTAAAAACAGGCAAAAGTTATAGCCTGTTGATTTAGAATGAGTGCTTTATACTAAATTGATAATCAGATATTAAATTGTGCTCATTTTTTCATTAAATACTAATCCCTATTAATCCCTATTGATACCAAAGTATTAATCAAATGGATACCATAATGCTCAGTTAACTGTACCTTATCATAACAAAAGTCCATACAAAATTTTCGCTAGATTGGTCAAGTAGTTTCTGAGAAAAAGTGGAATGCACAGACAAAAAAAATCATAATATAGACTTGACTTTTTGGTCTGTTAAAAAACGAGCAAAAATTGTAGCCCTTTGACTTAGAATGATTGCTTTATGCGATGTTGAAGGTTGAATATGGTTAAATCTGTGCTCATTTTTGATCCTTAATTTTGCATCAAACGAATGCAATAATACTTAGTCTAATTCACCTAATCATAATAAAATTCTGTACAAAACTTCAGCCAGATCAGCCAGTAGTTTTTGAGAATTGAATGTGATACTATGGTGACTAATCGCTAACTGTACATCGAACATATACCATAATATTTAGTTTGCGGTATCTTATAACAAAGGTCTATACCAAATTTCAGGCAGATTGACATCTATTCAATGTTGCCACCTTCAGCCTCTATCACTGCCTTGATACAGGTCTGGAACTAGGAGCATGCCTTTTCCACAAGCGCCAGCAGGAGCTTTGTGAATATTCAGTGAATGGCGGCGATCAGGTTACCTTTAGCGTTGTGGGAGGGCATGTTGAGGTTTTCCACATATGACCAAACGAAGTAGTCCAGTGGGTTCAGGTCAGGGGAGGAGGGTGGGGGGCAGTGAGAGAAGAGTACAAAGTTGTAGCACTCCTTCTGGAGCCAAGCCTAGGTCTCTTTGGACTTGTGGGCCAGTGCCACAATCTACAATACATTGTAGTCTAAATTGCACAGTAGAAAAACTACTGTTGATTTTATAAATTATTTTTTATATAATGGCTTGATTAAAGTTTAAAATGCAAACGTTAAGTATCATGCTTCAATTGTACTCTAAACAGAAATATTCATTTTAAACCAGCCCCTGTCATATTAAAGAACCTATTGTTGATTTTATATCTCAGGCCTTTTGGCATGTGTAGTAATAAAACTTCTCAAATGCACTTGTGATCTTAGGCTGTGTTATGTGTTACATTTGGTCAAAATCACCTGTTCCTTCTTTCATTTCGATTACTGATTATCAATATTTATCAAAGACATTCTCATACAAAACCTATCCAAGAACACTGACAGGCACATAAAATACTTTGATTCAAAATTTTATAAAAATCAGCCCGTCCATTTTGAGTCCATACGGAAAGAACTCTCTCGCATGCACACGCATTTATATATATACACTCTTTATTTGTTTTTACATAAGCAGTAATATGTTGCTACATAGTCATTAGCATGTTTTGGTCAGCTAGTTTTCAGTAACTAGAGATCTCTTCAGGTGATACAGCTTAACGAAAACAAAGTTTGCAATGAAAATATCAGGTCTTCTTTGTCACCGGGAGTTAATATTAGGAGATTCCGTCAAATGCTTTGCTTTCGTACAAGCTGTAAAAACAAAGAATATACCCTACTCTACTTCGGTACTGAGCACTCTTGTATTAACCTTGTTATACTCCATTGGTTACTTAACCTCTAGAAAACTGATATTTTTATATATGGTTTTCTGCAAGTATGTTTTTTATTCTTATACCAGTGGAATATGTATGTATATTTAGCACTGGTCAATCCCCCAGTGGTATAAACATAATAAAAAACATAGATGACAGGTCATAAACCCCCATCCCACTCTTAGAAATGTTGAGTTAATGCATGAATTGGATTGGCCTCCTGTGAGCAAACCGATACTGCACTAGTTTCAAGCTTGCCTGACACAAAATTGTCTTTTCTTTCAGAACGTCTTGTGGAAGACCATGAAACAATCAGAAGTGTCTGTCACAATTGGGACCCAGTCCGCAATGGTTACTTTGTCTTTCGCACAGATTCCAATAAGCATCAGCCAGTTCTCCAACCAGAGGTAAGAAAAGAATTTTTGGCGCTTCTACACTATTAGGATGAGATTTTGTAGTCAATAAATGGTTTTCTGATAAAAAAAAAAACAATGGCTTCAACTGATTTTTTGTCAATCCTAATAAGTTACAATGGTAGCTTCCAAATTATGCAGTCGGAATTACCTGAATATTATTGAATTATTAAAAAAAACAACTTTAATCGTGATAGCAGGTGAAAAATTGCCGCCATCTTGTTTAAATCGAAACAAAAAAATTACCTCCCTTTTGAATTCTCCTGTGTCTTCAGATGGTTTTCATCAAATTCTATTTTTTATTTTCTTTAATAAATAATTTTCGTAATTTTTGGATATAATCATCTTAAAAATACGAGGAATATGGCGATACCATTGTTTTCATGTGAAATTCAGTATTACAATTTCTGAAATGTTGTCCTAATAGTGTAGAAGGGCCAAATTTTTTAATGTCTGTGTGGAAATGCACTTTTTTAACTATAACTTTAAGACAAATTTTTTGCTTTTTGTACATGATATATAATATAATCGTATTTGGCTTCAATATAATCTCGTTTGACTTGAATATAATCATGTTCAATCTCAATATAATTGTATTCAACTTCAATAAAATCTGATGAAAATTTTACAACAGTTTATCAGAATGTTATTTTAGACACCCTGTGCACATGTATGTATATCTATTATATTTCTTAATATTAAGAGAATATGCAAATCTATTTGCAATGTTAATGATCTTGTAAAAATGTTTAATGCTGTATTACAGGTAAGCATTTTGAAGACACCATGAAAAAATTTAATTATACCATTAAAACACTCTTCAATACCATTAAATTTTTACAGCTAATTAAATTTGTCATTTAAACCTTTTAATTGTAAGTTAAAACATGTTTTATGAACGTATTAATGATGACATTAAAATATCTATTGTTCACATTTTTATGATGACTTTCATTAACACTATTGTCTCTTTTTTTTCCAGTTGGCATATTCAGCTAGTGTCATGGATGACAAAGATGATGCAGCTGATATTCCTGAAGAGGCTCAAAAAGCAAGGGTCCATCTTCTACGAGTAAGAATTGTTCCAATCAACCCAATTATGTTCTGTCTTCTTGGGTACAATTAAATTTAATCTCTTTGTTTGTTGCTTATGTCCTGATGCTTTCCTTCAATTCTTGCAGGGTTTGCACAATGTTTTGAATTGTGTTGTGACTTGGGCTATTTCTTATAAGGAAATGCTGTTGATAAGCTCTTTGAGTCAAAATAATTGACTTCTGATTTTGGTAAAACAATTTCACAACTTGCGTATGTTGTTCAATGCTATACTTATCCATAATTAATTTCCAAAATATTATCTGTAAAATATCTGAAATAGAGAAAAAAATAATCATTAATAATAAAATGACAAAGATTTTCAACCATTCAGTGACTTTTTGGACACCCTGTATAATGGCACATAATATACTTACAAAGTTAAGTGAAGATATGATTTGCGAGTTGAAAGTGAATTAATACTACTTAAACACAGAAGTCTTGGAATTGAAAGACTCTTAACATAGGTGTAAATATGGTTATCCCCCCTTGATAGGGCTGCCATTATGTAAGTCAAAAAACGGGGAACACTTGTCCTTCTATTGGAGAATTCTTCCAGCCTTTGTGGAATGATCTTTCTCTTGCAGGCTGGTTTATGATTGAAGCCTTCAAAAACACAAAAGGAATGTTCATTGTTTATTGTATTCAATATTTTTTCACATTTTTCCATGTATTGTTTGCAGAGGTTTGTAAACCTGACAAATTCAGCATAACTCCTGTATTTTACTTGAAGTGAAGTTTCGGTGTTGTATCTTTAACAACTCAAAAATCAAAACGTAAACAAAAACACAGCTAATATCTGTTATCAATTCATTGAAAAATTAATTTCCAACTGATATAGTTCCCTTAGTTGTACAGGGCTCTATGGATAAATTTAATTTTAGTTGACCTTTGACAACTAAATATTTTAATTTACTAGCCAAATAGAAAATTTACTAGCTAAACCAATGTAATGCTATTTCACTGTTATGAATAAACCAATAATATTAGGTGATGTTTTTTTAATTTTCGAATTATGAGATAGACAAAATTAAAAGGGGGAAATTCAGAAATTTTATTCAGTTTCAATTTTATCAAATATAACTTGAATAAATAGCTTAAATCTTTTTGTTTTTAAATATTACTACTCTGTTGATTTACAGAAATAATGTTAGCTGGCCAGTCACACTGTCCTGGCCCCCCAGCAATCCTTCTCCTGCCATTAGCCATCCACTTCTCAATGGATTTCTCTGGGTTGAATTCAGCCAGATCTGGATCTTCAGAAGAAATTAATATTAAATCTGACAGTTTCTGTACAGACAAGCTGCTCCGTATGTCCCTCTTTATTCTTTTCTGTACAGAAAAGGCTCTCTCACACTCTGCAGAGCTAATAGGAAGAATCAGCTTTATCCTTAGAAGATGTAACAAATTGGAGAAGTCAGTTTTGTATGGATCCTTGGTTAGTAGAATTTGCCACAGATCAGAATAAAACTTGTCCCTGAAAGTATTAGAAACAAAGAATTTCATTTGTCTCCATTCTGTTTGAACAACTTCCACGTTGCATCATGCAGTCACAAAAGTTTTTTTCAAACCAGTTACAAATCACCTCTATTTCGTGATTTCCAAAATGGAGAAGTTCTCTTTTACCTTCTGGCCAGGTCTCATGATTAAATACCTTGAAGCTTTTCACCACAGCTTGAGCATCTACACTTGTGTTTGTTCCCAACAGATTTTTGAACCTTGACTCCAGTTCTTTCAATATAAGGTCAACTGTAGAGCCAACATGTTTCTTCAGTTTTTCTTTGGCCACACAAACAGGACTTCCAGTCATTTCAACTCCTTGAAATTTAGGATTATCCTGCAAATTTGAAAACTGTTGATCTTCAATGCAATTCATAAACTTTTCATACATTCCCCCAGGAATGTATTCCTCCTTCATACTTGTAATAGTTTCCATACAATTGTTAATTGATCCAACTACTACAGGAAGAATCACATTGTTTGCCTGTAATTTTAGACTGAGTAAAGCTAGCTCACCAAACAGGTCAGATACAAAATGGCAAAATGCGATGAATAAAAGGTCTTTCAACTGCTTTCGTACTTTCCTAGCTCTACCAGCAATATCTGCGTTTGGTGATGTTGCTGCAAGATTTTCCATATGAGTGAAGACTGCTGCATACTGACCATGATCCTCAGCCAAATGACCATCTTTTTTTCCTTGTAAAAAAGCTCTCATTGCCCTGTCTTCACTGGTGCTGGTGAGTAAATTCTTGTTTCAAGTTCTTCTCCAATGATCTTTGGCTCTCTTTTGCTCTTTGGGCTGAAGTGGTATGTCTTCCATATCAAATGTAGACATTCATTCACAGACTGCATGATAGGACACTGCTTTCGTAGCTTCAACAGAGCTAATTCAAGCCTGTTTGCCATAAAGGGAATTATTACGTCTTTTAATTGAATATTTAAGACAAAAGGTTAAGAAAGACGTTTTTTTTTTCAGAAAAGATCAGTTCTCGTGTTTTCGTCGAGTGTTTTCAATATGAGGGATCGATTTACTAGAACAGCAGTATATAAAACTGGGCACCCTCTAACGATCTTTAAATTAATATTTTTCCAATTTTTTGTTTTAATAATTTGGTAATAATTCACTGAAATTTTCAAATAAGACGAAAAGAAAAAAAATTATAAGGCTGTATGTGAATTAATTGTCGTCAATGTTTTCATTTTTTTGTCATAATGTGAAATCTTATGCTTGTACAACTGATGATACTTCATAACAGCGTTTCTTTTGGTTGTCGTTCAATTTGTGATGCACTCATCATGTTTTTTTGTCTTCCCAATCTCTCTCAGGTGATTGGAAATCATCATATATGTTACGTCTAATTCAGAAGCAAGTTCTCAAACAGTTGTATGTGGATAGGCTTCGACTAAAACTCTTAATTGATCATTGTCAACATCTGACTACTACACTCATCATCTTCAAGACTCCATCAATGCCACAAAATTTCTTAAACCACCATTGTGCTGTGCATTCAGTAGTGGTTCCTAGGCCAAACATTTCATTGATATCGTGAGCTGTTTTAGAAGTTTTTTGGCCTAGCTTAAATTGAAATAAGAAAATTGTGAAAATTTGCTTTTTTCCATCTTGTATTCAACGTTCTGAAAAGAAGACAATTGTTTTAAAACGATTGTAATTTAAATGATTAGAGAGAGAGAGAGCAAAAAAAAAAACTCTTTAAAATGATATATAAAGTGAATGAATTGTAATTAGAAAAAAAATGGATTCTTGTCAGCATTCAAATGACATTGCAAATTTTAACCTGTTCAGTTCGGTTCTCCGAACTCGATTCCTGCCATCTTGACTTCGGGTTTTTATCACCTCATTTTGATGTGAAGTCTCATTGACATGCAAATAACTGCATATCAAACGACAGGTATTATAACAAAAACTTATTTGAAATCAAAATTTAAAATCTTGCAAAAACTTTCTTGTTAACCTAATATAATGCACAAGCACTCAATATTAATTTGCATCCAATCAACACATTCTTCTTTAAATTTTAAACTTGACCCTTCCTCTGCATACAATTAGTATCATGCCCTCACCCTTCATATTACAAAAAGTTAGTTGAGAAGTTTGCCTCAAGTTGCATGCAACTGTGTTTGTCAAAAACAGGAAGACTTAGTGAATAAAATGATGACTGATAAGAAACCTTTCACATGCAAGATGTTTAACAATTAGCTATTTCTAGTATTTTCTCATCAGAGAGAGAAAATAAGAGTTCTTTTAAACAGTTACCTCGTCCAACCACTTATTGCCAGTATCAGAAAGCTTGTACACAGAAGACTCCTCACATACAGGCATGTTGAGAAGTTTGCCTCGCTGTAGCAAGATAAGTCATGAGAATTGATAGTTTAGTTTAAAGATTTAACTTAAAACCATGTAATAAAAAAATTTATGATATAGTATGATGATAGAAGAACTCTTTAGCTTATCATCAATTGAAACAAATACATGTCAAGACTACTGTAAAGAAGATGGGTCCCTCTACTATGCTTTATAATTACTCTCACCAGAGAGTACCCTATATCTTTACAATGCCATAAGTCACCCACACATGGAGTATTGTTGTCACATTTAGGCTAGTGTATCTATCACTAGTCTCTCACACTTAGACAAGCTTTTAAAAAAAAGTCTCAAATCTAATAAGTCTCACACTATTAACCAAGCTCCAACCTCTGTGGCATTGGCAAAATATTACATCTCTGTGCCTGTTTGACACAATTCAAAATAATAGCTCCTTGTGTTCCAAGTGACAATATGCCATTTTGGGGGTGACAAATTTTTTAAAAATTTTAATGATTATTTAAATGCTGTTGTCAAATTCTGGTTTAGGAAGTTTTTTGTATAATATGAATCAACAGATGATGGTCAATGGAAATCAGATAGTTTTGCTAAGTGGGTCAGGTAATTTATCATAAATGTAATGGAAAAAATAATAGGAAAAATCGTTCAATTAAAATTGAAAATAAAAACAATGATGCAAGACTGATGCAGACTTTTGTTTTAAAAACACAGCAAACAAAATGATGAAAGAGTGCAAAAATTTGTGGATAATATTTAAAAAAAACAAAAACAGTTTCAATTTATTCTTCTCTTTTAATCATAAATGTTCATATACTGATAAAATAAAATTGTTAGGAAGTTTGAAACTTATGAATAATGTAAACAAGGATGTAAATAATAATGCAAATAAGAATGTTAATAATAATGCAAATAAGAAGTGCATCTCAGAAAAAATGTGTCAAATGTTTTTTTAATTCTTTCTTTCATAGGAGTATCTACAAGATACACAGAGATTTCCAGATTTGCAAGGTCCAGCTTTAATCCATAACGGTGACAAATCTGGCTGGAAGAAATACATCTGCTGTATCCGTGGATCTGGAGTTTATTTTTGTCCCAGAAGGCAAATAAAGGTCAGTTGCATGCAAGAGCATTTGTTGTCTCAATGTTGTGAATATGTGCATGTATATATATCTATAATATAAAAGGGAAAATGTGTATTAGTGTGTGCGTTTTTTGTATATGTCCGGCAAAGGCTTTTGGAGGTGGGAGAGGGCTGTTCCTTAGCACTTTTTATATACTCCCTAGATTATAATATCTCCGATTTACGAAAGGAGGTTGCATCTATCTTTTATTTGAGCGACTTTTACATGCTATTTTTGCGCTATTTCTTACTATCCGTGTGTTTGTTGGGCTTTTCCGTATAAAAAAAAAAGAAAAGTGAAACTAAATTTGGAGCAAATGCGTCTCCCCGGCACTCATGGCAGGGATGTCCAGAAAGCAATGAGCTTTGATCAATGTGGGGAAAACCCATCATATCAGACAATTGCTATTCATTTGAACACTCCCCTTTTTATGGGGAGCTGGTTTTCCCCAACATCTTGAGGAAACAAACAAATATGCAGAAACTGGCTTGCAGCCAAAGTTAAGTGTAGGATTCCATTCCCCTATCTTGTGATGTTTGACCTCATTAAATTTGCACACCTGTCACTTAACTTTTTAATCATTTAATTTCAACCATTTTCACTTCTCTGCTCTCATAGTGTCGCGGTAAGTTATCAAGTTTTCTTTCACTTTTCCGCCTTCACCCCAAGGCTTTGGGTTCGAGCCTACCTACCTACCAAAACTTTTTTTTTCCCTACACACACACACCGACAAACACCCAGGCAATGCCAGGCACCCATGCTAGTATATATATATATTTCACTTTTACAGACGTATTGTCAAACTGTTATCCAGCCTAGTTTGCACGCAGCGCACACATGGACACAGTGCACAACACTCAAGTTTTAAACATATATGGTTATCGCTCTAGCAGTTGCATATTTCAGTCCACAGGTGGCAATATCGACTTCCTTTTTCCTTTCTCTCTCTCTCACACACCTGGAGTGCTAAACTAAATGGACATGTTAAACCTCCTGACTTTCTTGTGAACATGTTTTGTATTCGTTGTCCATAATAAATTCACCCGGTTTGTAAGTTACACATTTAGTGAGCATTTCTTTATTTGTTGTTTATTTCTAAATGTTCCTTTTTTTTTGGCGTGATAAACAACATTCAATGATTCCATTACACACTCAATACAATGGAATAATTCATGTCTTTCTAATTTCTCTTGTTTCAAGCGATTAATGCATCTTCTGATGTGCTGAGAGCAAAATGTGAATTATGAAAAAAACAAATAAAATAATTAAATGGTAATTTTATTGTTTAAGTCAATAAAAAGAGGAAGTGAAAACTACGAGATAATAGAAAAAAAAATTGTGTAGAGAGAAGGAGGAGAGTGAATCATGCATAATGTGTCACGTTATCTGTCCTTTTTCTCCACACCTTATGTATTGTCTATAGATGACAGAGAGAGGGGTAGAGAGTGACATAGGTTGCAGGGCTTTATGTAAATGTTCTTTCTTCTTCTTTTCTAACATATTTGTGATAGAGAACAATATAAATACTAACATATTAGTGATTAGATCTTAGATGAGAAAAAAACATCCAGATTGTCTTCAATGGATGTACATCTAAACAACATGATATAAATGCAGGAGTGCCTCAGGAGGCAATCCTTGGACCTTTATTCTTGATATTCATAAACAACCTCCCTGATAAAATTGTGTCCGGGATGGGTATACATTCTTATGAGGAAACAATGAATGTACACATATTTAAGGCAATGGCAAAAACCTTAGGAAACGACCTCCACTCTGTAGTGGAATGGGGCTGTAAATGGATGGTAAAATTTAATGCTACTAAAATTTATCTTCTTTCCTTTAACAATTACAAGAAACGTTCTCAACCACTGATAGCCATGATTAATATCACCCTAGCTGAGAGCTCATCTGTCAAATTTCTCAGGTTAACATTCACAGGCAACATGAATTGAACAAATATATTAAGAACATTGCCAAAGCTGCTGCAAAGTAGGTGGGCTCCCTTTACTGTGCTAGAAAATTACTCACATTTGACAGTATCTTGTATCTCTACAAAGCCACCATTCGCCCATGCATTAAATTTTGTTGTCACATCTGAACAGAGCATCTACCACTCGTCTCTCCTTCTAAGACAGGGTCCAAAAAAGTCTCCAATCTAATAGGTCTCACACTATCAAGCAATCTCCAACTCCTGTCTTATCACCACAGTGTTGCATCTCTGTATCTTTTTTACAAGTACTTTAATGAAATGTGCTCTGATAAACTCAGCGTATATACCCAAAAAATACCCGTTCAACAGCAAAATCCTGCCCCTTCACTTTAGAGGTCCCTAGATGCCAGAAAGCCTTCTACTCTAATAATTTTTTCCCTCAAACTGCTAGACTTTGGAATTCACTCCTATTTTCTTGCTTCTCTGACTATACAGGGTGAAACGATAAAATTGACAACCTATAAATGTTGGTATGATTTCATTTCTGTTTGATGAAAACCAGTTTTCTTTTTTTGTTGCAGACCATCTACTAGTTGGCCAGTTGTGTACAAATCCCAAGAGCAATAGGAGCCTTCTATCATGTCTGAAAGTGACACAATTTCAACAATCGAGATCAGGGATGTGCTGTTGTACAAATCATGCTCTCTACCGATTCAAGTTATGACAGCAGGACCATTGCTGGAGTGCCACAAATAACAGGGACGTGCCCAGTAAGATGAAAACAAAGTTTCTGGCCATGGTTATGGTGTTTGGCGTGGTTTGAAGTTAGGGCCACATCATGCCACCTCATATCTTCAAAGTTGGCTTGAAAGTCAACACCAAAGTGTACCTGGATGTGTTGAAGAGTGTGTTGATCCTCTGGTGTAATCAGGTGGACTCTGGGTGTGGCAGCAGGATTCGTCGCCAGTCCAAAGAGACCTAGGCTTGGCTTCAGAAGGAGTGCTACAACTTTGTACCCTTCTCTCACTGCCCCCCCTCTTCCCCAAATTGAACCCACTGGAGTATTTTGTTTGGTCATACGTCAAGAACATCACCAACATGACCTCCCACAACACCAAAGCCAGCCTGATCGCTTATGGAAAAGGCATGCTCTCAGTTCTGGACCGATATTGAGGCGGTGATTGAGATTGAAGGCAGCTACATTGAATAGATGTCAGCTCTACTACATAAGCAAGTTACCTGAATTGATTTTTTCAATAAAAGGTTTCAAATAAAGTTGTAGTGTTGTTTTCTTTAGGGTGACACTTTTATCATTTCACCCTGTATAAACACGCAAAGTTAAAATTAATGTGAACAGACATCTCTAGATATATTCCTCATGATTGTTAATAAAATATGAATTCGTCTATATTACAAAAACCAATAATATATTGTGTGTATTTTGTAATATTACATTTATGAAATTAAATAAAAGTCAGGAGTACATTAGCTTATTTCACTTGTTCTTAGAGAACATTGATAAACAAAGCTATGGACAATGTAGACTAAATAAATCTGCAGTCCCCCCAAAATAGGTGTTTTACAATTTATAAAGGTCAATGTAAAACTAATAGTGTAAAAAGAATCTATTCAAGATGGTAACATGGTCTGCACATGGAAATCCAAATAAAGCCACATATATCTATATTATATTTCTTTTAGTCTGTCTGTCCATACAGTTTTGGAATTAATAGGGATTTGTATTTAAGTCCCGATTTTTCTCGGAAACTACTAGGCTGAACTGATTGAAATTTTAGATGAAGTTTGTTATGGTAAAATGCAGCAAATTAAGTATTATGGTATTCATTTGATACACAGTTAGGGATTAATAGGGTTTAATATTTAATGTAAAAATAAGTACCACCATAAAATACTATTTCTCAGTAAAGTGGCTAAAACATGTGCCCGTTTTTATTGGGCTAAAAAGTCTAGTACATTTTTTATTTTATAATTAATAATCTTGTTTCATTGGTATGGTAATTTATGATATTATTTTGCTTTCTATTTTAAATAAAGGATCCTAAAAACCTGAAGCCATTATGCAAATATGACAACATGGAAGTCTACACAGTTAAGCATCATTTTCACCTTGTGAAATGTCCGACAGACTTTTGTATTGCAATCAAGGTAAGATATGTACAAGACTTATCCCTTTGTTTTAAAATTTTCTTTATTTTTGTTGGCTATGAAAAATACTATCATGGCTATTGCAAAGAAACTTGGCTCCGTCTACCATGGTAAAAAACTTCCTTTGTAGAAGTTTGAAACATATATCCATTTTATAGATATCCGGCACAAACACAGACCATGATATTATTGCAGTACTCTTTTGCAAAATTGAAACATATTTAAGTAGTCTGGTTTATGTAGTTTCACAATATATTTGATTATGTAATTCTTTCTTCAAAATCTTTGTAGAAGTTTGAGGCATATAACCATTCTGTCAATGTCTGGCACGCATGCATCAATATTACTCTACCATCTTTGGACAGAACAGATGCTATATATTAATCCTAACCCAAAAGCTAATAAATTATATATTAGTTTGAATTTTATGTTCAACACAACAGCAACATCAGATGAGATTCAAAACAAATTACTTTCAGTTTCTTTGAAGTATTTTAAAGGAGGATTTAGGAGAATATAATATGGACATGATCTTTGATTAAAAATTCTAAATATAGCAGATTTGCATTGAATTTTATCCAGTCATTAGACACCAATTAATCATAATTCCGTAAATTTCAATTTTTCTTAAGATATCTTCAACTTAAGCCTTAAAGTTTAGACATTTCCTAGAATACAAATCTTGTAATGGATTTTGATTAGAATAAGGATTCTAGATATAAGATTTTGATTCATTACATCCTGATTTTAATTACTGTGAAAGTGATGCAAAACTGTTCTGTTCAGAGAATTAATTTTGCCTATTCTGTGACAGGTATCCTTCTAGTAATATATATATATATATATATATATATATATATATTATTTTATTTTGTCAACAATTCCTTTCTGTCGCAAGTTTAGAATATAATTGTCTATAATACCAACTCAATTGTAATCTCAGCTCAATGAATTTTCAAAAGAGTTTTCAGAGCATATATACGTAAATTGAATAAAAACACAACCTCCATGAATAGAAATTCACTTTTTTGGCGTTTTTTTGTACATCCTTTCACAAAACAGCTGTAAGAGCTTAACGCCAAAAAAGTGAATTTCTATTCATGTAGGTTGTGATTTAATTCAATTTACGTATATATATCGGGTTGTTTGCAGTGCCATGACGCGCATGGAAAGGGACCCTGCACTCATCCCCGGTGGGCTTTCCTGATGCCACAATCCTAATTGGAGAAAGGTCAGCTGATGGTCTACTTGTGATGCATGTCTGAAGCTCCGCATAACCTCTTGTTTAGCTCCCCCTTACCGAAACTCTTAAAAAAAAAATATGACGACAGTACAATCTAAAAATAAGCTTAAACTAGGATTAGGGACAAACAAATTCAACTTGCCTCCTCCCTTGAGGCTCTCATTCACAAATATCCGTGGGCTTAGAACTAACTTAGCTGATGTTGAAGCATTTCTCTTAACAAATACCCCGGATATCTTAGCACTAAGTGAGACTAACCTACACTCCTCCATTCCCTCTAACCACTTTAACATGCCTGGATATCTCCCACTCTGCCGTAAGGACTCTGACAGACATATGCACGGACTTGGAGTTTACATTCGTAATACCCTTCCCTTGACTAGAGAAACAAACCTAGAAACAGAGGATCAAGCCTTTATGTGCTTTAGACTAAACGTGCAACACAGTATTAGCTACTATTATTTTCTCTACCGCTCTCCCTCGACTCAGGACTGCTCCATAATAAACAAAGTATCTGACAGCATAGACACGGCACTGTCCCTCGACACTAGCGCACAAATACATGTGTTTGGTGACTTTAATGTCCACCACAAAAACTGGCTTGGATTCTCTACTCACACAGATGCAGCGGGCAGCACAACCCATAGCTTCGCTATATCTCACTCCCTATCACAAATTGTTACGTTTCCAACCCGTTTCCCTGACCAGGAAGAACAACACGCATCACTTCTAGATCTGTTTTTGACCACAGTTCCCGATGACTGCATAACGAAGGCCCACAGCCCACTCGGGAACGCTGATCATGCAGTGATAATGGTTGAAATCGCCCTAAACTCTAGACCCAAAACTGAAGAGCCAGTGCTCAAAACAACGAGATATTATAATAAGGCTGACTGGGAAGCCATCAGGGAACTAATTAGAGATGCTCCATGGAAAAATATTTTCTCTCTCCCTGCTGAACAATGTGCAAACGAGACCACTGACTGGTTCAAAACTGCAATCGAAGCGCATGTTCCCATGCGGAAATTTTATAGTAAGCCCCACTCTCCCCAATGGTTTACGTCGACTTGTGCAACTGCCATTACTCAAAAGCAGCATGCATACCGTAGGTTTAACCGACATAAGTCCAGTTCAAACAGACTGAAGTATATAGAAGCTAGAAATAACGTTAAGAAAGAAATAGCGACAACTAAGAGAGAATTTACGGAAACCACTAAAAAGCGCATCGAAGCACAAAAACTAGGAACTCGAGACTTCTGGAAAATCTACAACAGTGTAGTAAATAATGGGCAATCAACAATTCCCCCACTAACCAACAATCACGAGGTTGTCTCCTCAGCAACCGACAAGGCTAACATGCTTGCCAGTCGGTTTGCCTCAAACTCCACACTGGACCCTTCCAACCACCCCCTACCTGACTTTCCTATGCGGACAGACGCCACACTAGACGATCTGAAAACCACCCCTGCTCAGGTGCATGCTATCATAAAAAACCTTGACACCTCAAAAGCATGTGGACCCGATCTTATCCCAGCTGTGCTATTAAAAAAGTGCTCAGCCGAAGTAGCTCCAGTTCTCTCCAAACTCTACAACAAATGTCTTAATGAAGCTTGCTTTCCGGGCTGTTGGAAAACTGCTTCTGTTGTACCAGTATTCAAGAATTCTGGCGAAAGGACAGACCCATCAAATTATCGCCCCATTAGCCTCCTCCCACTTTTTGCCAAAATATTTGAGACCATAATTAACCATGCTCTAGTCCATCATCTTACAGATGCTAAAGTACTGACTGACAAACAATATGGATTTAGACAAGCCCGTTCCACAGCAGACATCCTCACTGTGATCTCTGAACGTATATACCATTCACTGGACAAAGCGGGGGAAGGCAGAGCGGTAGCTCTAGATATATCTAAGGCTTTTGACAGGGTATGGCATGAGGGTCTCCTCAGTAAAATCAGATCATACGGTATCACTGGTAGAATACTTAACATAATTAAATCCTTCTTAGATAAGAGAAAAATCCAGGTAGTCCTCGACGGTCGCACATCTAAACAATATGATATAAATGCGGGAGTGCCCCAGGGTTCTATCCTTGGACCTCTATTGTTCCTGATATTCATAAATGACCTCCCCGACAACATTGCCTCTGAGATGGGTATATATGCTGATGACACTACACTCTATGGCAGACACGACAGGAAGACGAATGAACACATTTCTAAAGAAATGGCAGAAACACTAGAGGAAGACCTCCAATCTGTAGTGGAATGGGGACAAAAGTGGTTGGTCGCGTTCAATGCTGCCAAGACTAAACTAGTTTCATTCAATAATTACAAGAAACCCTCTCTACCACCTATAGCAATGGCCAACGACTCTTTATCTGAGAGTCCATTTTTCAAACTCCTTGGCCTAACGTTCACAGGAAACATGAGTTGGAACAATTACATTGAAGGCATTGCCAGGGCCGCTGCAAGAAAGGTAGGCTCTCTCTACCGTGCTAGAAAACTACTAACACCCGAAAGTATCCTGTACCTCTATAAGGCCACCATTCGCCCATGTATGGAGTATTGCTGCCACATC
The DNA here is from genome assembly GCF_053919585.1 of Euprymna scolopes. Lineage (NCBI taxonomy): Eukaryota > Metazoa > Mollusca > Cephalopoda > Sepiida > Sepiolidae > Euprymna > Euprymna scolopes. Next base: position 80,668,916 of record NC_136520.1, on the reverse strand, counting down.
TGGGCTGGTGCATCTGCTACTAGTCTCTCGCTCCTTGACAAGGTTCAAAAGAGAGTCGCAAACCTGATAGGCCCTGAACTGGCATCTAAGCTTCAGCCTCTGTCCCATCGACGAAATGTTGCATCCCTCTGCCTTTTCTACAAGTATTTTAGTGGTGAATGCTCTGACGAACTGCAATCACTTGTGCCCCCACGACGCGAGCACCCTCGACAAACCCGATAGATTACTAGATCCCACCCCCACACTGTAGAGATCCCTAGATGTAAAAGATCTTTTTACTCCAATAGTTTCTTCCCCAGAACCGCAAGACTCTGGAATTCCATTCCAGGTCCCTGCTTCCCCAATAGTACTGACGTGCAGAAGTTCAAGTGTAACGTGAACCGACACCTTGCTGCCCAAATCCCTACATAGTACCCCAGTAGTTGTTGCCCCTGATAGTAGCCCCCTACACCAAAGTGGCAATTTGCCTTGTTTGGGGTGAAAATGTAATAAAAAAAAAAAAAAATATATATATATATATATATTAGTGGCCTGGCAAGGACACAGGGGAGACAACCAAGTAAAAGAAAACCCTGAGCATAATTCATCCAAAGGAGCAAAACTTAAGCTGGCTTGCCAGGACACTATAAATCCAAATGTAGGCAAATTTAGGCATTTTTTTATTGGTTTGAAAATATAAATATTAATTTTAACCACAGAATAGTATTATAATCTTCAAAAAGCTTGCAAATTTTTATGTAGTTTCGTCCCATGTAACCAAAGATCTGAGCATTTCAATATATAATTTCATTTAATTAGAGTAACAGCAAAGGGAGACTTGATTTCAAATATTTCTCATGAGTTATATCTCCCCTCTTTTGGAAATAGGATATGATTATGAATATCTCCAATATCAAATAGTCCTTATACACTGTGAAATTTACTTTATGCATGAAAACCAAAAAGGGGAGATATAACATATGAGAAATATTTGGAATCAAGTCTCCCCTTGCTATTATTTCAGATCATTTGAAACCATAGTAACAAGTTTTAGTCTCCCCGCCATCAAGGCCAGAGGTTTTGGGGAAATATATATATATATATATACTAACAGGAAAATCTGACATTTCCTGGGATTTGGTGAGGATCAATGAATGTTTCACCCTCTTAAACATTTTTGTCATTGAAATTTCCCATTTTTCAATCAAATTGATCAATTACCTGCTCTAGTTGAAGACTCACTATGGTGTACTGGGAGGAATCTTCAATAAAATCCCATTATTAAACATACTAATAGGCTCTAACAATCATACACAATATATAACCTCAATATATATATTAAAATTCACCAAGAACAATTCTAACCTCCTTAATGCCCAGAAAAATACAAAACAGCCCTAATAAAAACCTGATTTAACTCATATACAATATTTCCTCATCCAAGAAAATATTCTACAAAGAACTAACAATCATAAAACAGACTCTAATAAACAAATATTTTCCTAACAAAATAGCCAGTCAAGACATAAACTTTTTATAAAGTCTATTCATACAAACACTAACCCCAACACTAACAAAAATAATATTAATGCCACACACAGCCAAATAAATGTAATATACAAATTCTCTTGTCCATTTGAAAAATATCTTCCTAACCAATCTACAAATTCATATTGTCCATATGATGAAAACCCTCTCCAGGGATCTTGCACATCACTTATCAGAAAACAGTGTGATTCAACGCCATATTACCTCTCATAATAAAAACTAAAGTCAGCTGAAATAAGAAATATATTAATCACTAACACTAAAATTAAGTAGCAAAATGATTTCTGACAGAGATTAAGATTACTAGAAGAAAATAATTTTTCTCTGCAGATAATACATTAGTTATTAAACTGAGTTAAGTCAAAAAGACCAAATACTAAAACTAGATATTATTAGATTTGATACAAATCAACACAAAAATATAATTATTTTACTTATTTCTTTATACGTGCATGAGAATAATTTTGTTGTACGGAGTGAATAAAAGTATATATTAACCGAAACTAGATACGTCCTATCGAATTGGGGGCGGCCAATATTACAATTTTCCACTTCTTAATCAATTAAGAATTGAAATATTAATTACAACGACCGCTATAATCACCAATAAAATTATTTACATGAAAATATATAAAATATTAAATACATAAGACTCAATTTTTTTAAATTCATAGTATTATATTACAAATACAATATTTAAATGAATTATAAGATAATATTTATTTCTAACTAATTTTTACATAATAACATACAGATAGTTTTAAAACTTTGTATATAATATTCTTTTTATTTTTATTTTCTTACTTTTATTATTTTTTATTTATCTTTTAATAGACCTACTTTCCATGACTCAATTAACTATAGGACGCGCGTATAACATCCAGTTTATTTCCCTTATCTTTCTCAGAGTTTCTAGACTAATATGACAGTTAACATTTGATCACTGTCTCCTTTTTTTCTTCCTCTTTTTTTCTTCTTTTTTCCATTATGCGCTGTTCTATTTCTTTCACTATATATCCGTATACTTTCGCCCCTTTCTTCCTAGGTTAGTAAACGCGTGTCGAGGCATTTACATGTCAGAACGTACATTTTAGAGGCGTGTGTGTGTATGTGGGTGTAGGTGTATGTGTTGCGTGTGTGTGTGTGTGAGTGTGTGTGTGAGTGTGTATCTATGGTTACATCGAGCTGCCGCTTATAAGTGTCTAATCTAATATTTTTATTTGTTATTTTTAATTTTTATTTTTTTAAATCCCTACCACCCTCTCTATAAAATGTATTAAGTGAATTGCTACTACCACCACCTCTGGTTTTTTGAGGGTCGAAGCCCGATCTTTTCTTTCCTTTTTTTCAGTATCAAAAATGTAATTGTCTGATTTAGATGCTTGAAAATACCATAAGGTTGAAATAAATTATTGCATCGACAATTATGTAATTTCCGTGTTATATTTTTTATCTTATTGCTCTGTTTACCACATTGAGCTCTCATACCCGGATTTCCTCTGGATTTATTCCATTATAACACTATATATATATATATATATATTTGTAGTCATCGACATACAGTGCCGCTAGACTAGTATCGCTCCCTAGCCAAGGATTGAGCCTAGAACCGTCGTGTTGACAGTCGGCAGTTCTCCCACTCGACCATGAAGGCAACGCCCGTAAATTACTCGTCGTAATGTCTATTTAAATGGACACCCGCCACCACTTTTATAGTGCTCAAATCGTCTGTTTGTAAACAAACAACGAGCTTTGAATTTTTCAGCCAATTAAGTAGCGGCTGAGATTATTTACGACAGTGCTCTACCCAAAGGGGGGGGGGGGCTTAAAATATATTTGTAGTCATCGACATACAGTCCTGTTTTGTTTTATCACAACTCATCAGTGCCGCTAGACTAGCATCGCTCCCTAGCCAAGGATTGAGCCTAGAACCGTCGTGTTGACAGTCGGCAGTTCTCCTACTCGACCATGAAGGTGATTCCCGTAAATAACTCGTCGGAATATATATATATATATAGTAAGTTGCCTGACGAATTCTCATGAGAATGAAAAGCGGAATATTCTATGTAGCTTAATTGCGATATTTATTTCCATAACTTACTACCTAGCTCTAGCAATTTATTGAGCACTGTTGAAGTAAATACTGAAAAATTTACGTATAAAATTATATCTTCGTATATTAATTTATGCGATTAAATGAAGTAATCATATTCGTATATATAAAGTTATAGTAATAAAATTTTTTAAAATTAAAAAATACTCTACCACATCCTTCTTCATCTTTCCCTCCCTAACAAACAACTTAGTCAAACTACCTGAATAAATAAAAGTAAACAAATAAATAAAATCAAAATAAAATAAAACAAATTAATAATTTAGCTATATAAATGCAACTGAAAAAAGCCTCTTTAGCCACATCAAAATTGCTCCTGATGACAATCACAGATCGAAAACGTTTGAGAAAAAATGGTCGACACAAATTCACTCAGTTACATATTACACAATTTACCACCTAAGACCAAAAGAAATGCTCATCAAATCAAGAAACTTAATAGAAAAATCAAGTAAAAAGAAAACTGTCATATTTAACCAAACTTACCTTGACACTCGACAATAATTTGTTTCCAAAATATATGCAATGTGTGTATATATATATATATATATATATATATATATATATATATATATATATATAGTTGTGTTTGAAGGCTATGATAATGCAGTCTTATAGAAAACCACTGTTAGGTAGAAGACAAGGTAGGTAAAAGGAATAATGACAATTATTTAAAAATTTCAATAATTTTCAAGTATAAAATATTTATTTACCAACATGATTTGTAGTGTTAAGTTCTCAAATTTTCAAGGTATATCTCATCTTCAGGGGGAAGAAAAAGACTATGTACAGTCATTGGAAGTCAAGAATAGTAGTTTCGTAGTCAGGCAGGTTTGCATGCTTCTTAAATTATTCCTGAAATGTGAGTCAACATTTATGTTATTGTTAAATATTATTGCAGCATTTATCAGTACTTATTATTAATACTCCCTCTTGCCTGGAAAAGAAAAACAATGAAAATAAAAGGTTTACAAAGAAATATTTTAATGAATGCTGAGACCACTGGGAACAGCTTCCTGAAGATTCTCCATGTGACAGATATTTTAATTGCAGCATTTTGTGTTTTTTTAATTTACAGATGCATAGCCAAAGAGGCTGTGGATTTGAAGATTTAAAATTCTTGGCTTTCAATTCTAAGAATGATTTGGATAAATGGTGTTTGACTTTGAGACTTGCAAAGGTGAGATTTATTTTTTCATGCTTATTTGCATGACATGTCAGGTCTGTGTCAGAAATTCAACATTGCGTTTTAATTTTTTTTATACGAGCCAACTTCACCTGTTCACTCTTCTTTCACAATTTAATTCTTATTATCTGTTGGAAAACATTGAAACAAACTGACAATAAAAAGACAAAACTAATTGACAAGAAAAAGAAGACAAAACTAATCAACAAGAAAAAGAAGACAAAGCTAATTGATGATAAAAAGACAAAGACAAAATACAAGACAAGAAATATAATAATACTAGTCGGCTGCCCGGCATTGTCCGGTTGTAAAATACGCTTAAATATGATATTTTGATTAATGCAGATTTTTTATTTATTATTACGACCCAATATATAGTAATGATTTAAAAAGTTAAAAAAAAAATGACTTGTACGCCACCACTGAGAATCAAAACCAAAACATTTAGTTTACGATTTGCTTTTTCCTTTGATGTTAATTTTGGAGCTATGAAGACATGTTTGCTGCAAGACTAAAAATTAAAACATGAACCAATAGCTATTTTTTTTTTTTTTTACAAGGTAGTCACCACTTATCAAGGCCTGGAAGCCACTCGGGTATAAGGGTTATTGCGTGTACAGTATGTTAGTATTGGAGATTTGATAAAGTGTCTTACTTAAGGGGGCGGTTCATCAGGGATTTGTTTACATTGAACTTGAAGACATCCAGATTGTAGTCAGGTGGGAAACAGGCAACCGGAACAGAGTTCCACAGGCATGCACTTCTAAGAAAGAAGCTATTACGTTACGCATGCATATTCATAATGCTATTGTTCGACCTTCAGACTGACAGAGAAGTTTGGCAGGCAACATTTTTTAAACAAATATATATGTGTATGCATAAATACATAGAAAGAGGTTTGTGTTTACTATAACCTTTTTACACAACTATTACACAAGTATAAATCATGTAAAACATCTGCATGAATATAATTACACATAATAATTATCTAAAGATGATCATCTCATAAGAAAATCAAGAAAACTAATAGGGAATTAATTAAAATGAATGTTTAAAAGAATATGCAAATTAGCTAAGTCTTTTCTAGATGAATGCAATTCCACGATCCATATATAAAAAAGTTGTATTTTCTTTTTAAATAAACAAAAAAGAGGTTTTTAATATGACTATAAATATACCAAAAAAATACAATATTATAGGAGGATAGATTTTTATAACAAACGAATTTTGTGTTGCGAGTTGTTTTCTGGCTGACAAAAAACTACTAGTGTTCACTGCGGCTACACCACACCAACCAATATATACGGAATGTGTTGAAGTCTATGTTTTCTTTTGTTTCATTGGTCACAAATTGGAGCAAAAAATAATGAAAAGCGTTGAAATAATTGGAAATTTGTTTGGTGAAAGAGAAATGTTATCTTGTTTTATTTTTTTAATTTTTGAATGCATTTTCGTTTGTTTCATCAAACATCAAAACGCAGCTTATTATTGTCGAAATTCATTTCCCTGATATTTTTTAATTAAAATTCTTTCTAGAAAGATAGTGAGTAAGTACGTGAAGGACCACTTCAAAATTGCCAAAATATCTTATTGTTATATCACGTGTTGAGACTGTGCACACACATGCACACACACATGACAGTCAGTAGTCAAAATGCACTAGGCGATGGGTGTACAGCTGTCAAAACTGATGCTGCTGTTAAAACCTCACCTTCCTGCTTCCCCCCGCCATTTACAGCTTGGGAGTGTGCACATGAGGCAATGAATGAAATATTTTTATATTTTTGTAACAAACAAATTTTGTGTTGCGAGTTGTTTTTGGCTGACAAAAAAACTACCAACGTTCACTGTGGCTACACCACACCAACTAATATGAAATGTGTTGATGTTTTCTTTTGTTTCATTTTATTATTCTTGTGAGCCAATGCACCACCTCAGCAGTCGCCAATGCATAAGAGATGACGACAAAAAGAAAGGAGACAAAGGAAAATAAGACTATTGCAAACAACGTTAGAATCTGCAATGTTGTCAGCAGGGGACCACATGTTTAAACAACTTAAATTAAAATCACCACATTAATTAAAGTAAAATTTCTTTTATAACTCAGTTAAATCATTGAAATATTATTTTAGCCTCTTTCCAACAATGTAAATATTTTCAATATAATATAATATGCTAGCTGGCCGTCTAGTGTTGCCTGGTCATAAAATATGCTTAAATATGATATTTTAATTTATGCAGATTTCTTATTTATTATTATAGAGTCAATATTCTATTGATTATTATATATTGTACTGTACCCAATGTGTATAGTAATGATTTGAAAAGTAAAACAAAAATGAGTTATGTGCCAGAATTGAAACCAAAACATAGTGCTATATTCTTAGTCATTACTGTTTGAGCTATCGTCAGATGGATATGAAATAGTTAAAAAATTAACTGATTTTAGCAGTTACAATAAGTTTCCAGATTTTGTGTACAGGCATTTAAAATTGTCGTAGACTCTTGAAAATTCAGTATGTTGTTGCTATACATCTTACGAGATGACTGACCAATTTTTATGCAGAAATGTTGATGCAAAAAGTGATCGCGTCTTGCAAAAAACGGCCCAGTTGACCAGCACAGAATTAATCTTTTTGGACAATTTTTAGATATTTTTCATCCAAGAGATTGATCTTTCTAACGATACTAATTTTGTCACAGTCCGATGCGTCTGTCCAACACACAAACTTACACACATTTTCCCTTTTATTTATTAGATTCCTTGAGTAATGAGTCAGCATTTCCTTATCAGATAAGTACATAATAACACAGAAAAAACGTCACCCCTAATGAAACACTGTTCAGTTGACCAAAGAGAATGAATCATTTTTTTTTAATTTTAAATATTCTTCCAGCATAATGCTGATCAAGAATATGTCAACTTTGTGGATGTTTGTTTTGTAGTTTTTGATTTTTAGCTCAATATACAAATACACAATTGCCCTTTATATAATAGATTTTTTTTTTTTTTTTTAGCATGGTGAACGACTCCGTGAAAACTACAAAAAAGCCCTCGCCCTAAAAGATCAGTTACAGAAACTACAAGGTCAATCATGACACTCTGGCCTGGGAGTAAGCTCTATTTCCAACTGCAAATGAATGTGAAACAACGTAATTGCTATAGAAGCAGCATATGCTGATACTAATACATGATGGTCCATTCCAGATATGTAAATCACATGTTGTACTTTTGATTTTATTAAAAATATTTTCATCTTAAATTGTTTGTTCAATTTTTCTTAAACATTTTTGCAAAATGAATTTAATGGTAAATATTGTTGGGTATGTTTGCTAGTATAAATATTCAAAATTTGTAAATGAAATAAAATATTGATATAACATTATATTTTTGCACAATTGATGACATTTATTGGATGGGTTTCTACCAGTATTTTTTTTTAATTTTCGATTTTTGAGTAATTATCAAGTCCAAATGACTATAATGAATGTTTTTTTCTTTTTTTTCATCTAAAATTCAGCAGAATTTACACTAGTTTTACTTACAAGTAAATAAATGCATTAAAATAAGATAAAACACAAAAAAACTTATCCAGGTAGATAAAAGAATGATTTCTATTACTTTTGGTAACATTTATTTGTTGTATATTTAATTTTTTTCAGCCATTTTTATTTGTATATTTGATTTTTTTTTTTTTTTGTCATCCATTTTTTTATTTATATATTTTATTTTTTTCATCCATTTTTATTTTGTTGATGCCTCTTCGGGAAGATATTGTATTGCATACGACAGCACTAGTCCTTATAAAAAAAGTAAATTCTAAATTTTTAATCTAGGGAAAAAAAACGTTTTTTAAATTATAAATTGTAATAAAGAAAAGTTTGTTATTGTAATTTTACATCCGTTTCATCACTCGTTTTGTTTTCACAATAAAATTGAAAAAAAAAGCAATATTGTGTTCTTGTCCAGAATTCCCCTAATATTAAACATACAAAAATGAAGAATAATCTGTATAATGTATGTATCAATGACAGAATGAAAATAATGTAGTCCAAAACTCATATAAATTGATCAAATATTTTTACTCTTGAATAAAAAAATCAAATGAGTATTCGAGGAGTAACTGCTTCGCCTCTATTTTAAAAAAAAAATGTAAAGAAACAAAGGGAGATAACTCAACAATAATTCATACTAGATTCATATTGCAATATCTACAAATACCCAGTAAATGCTTAAAAATGATTTTCTTCATAAAAATAAAACTACTTGATAAATTTGTGATTTATGGAATATGATATTTTCGTTTCATTACCGGTACGTACATTATGCAGATTTTTCTTTAGTTTTGTTCTTAATATAGGGGAAATTCTGGACAAGAACCTAAATATTACCTAACATGTAATTTCTAAGAGGCGATTCCAATGCAGAGGTGTATGAAATATGAGCAAATTTAAAGCAAAATAACATGGATACAACAGTAAAACTGAAATGAGTTTTCCGTTACTTTCCATTTTTATTATCATTATTATTATTTACTACTTACTCACTCACTAGGAGTAGTCACACAAGACATCATCAAAGATTGCTCTTTGAGAACAACTTGTGGTTTGGAGTCTGAGTGACAACAAGTCTCCACAGATTTCCAGTACTCTCCACCTCTTTTTGATAACTTTTGCAAAAGAATTTCTGTTATCGCAAGAGCCACTTACCATTGATTTCTCATTGGCAACGACCATTGGTCTTCACTGGAATTTGAGTGGCAACAAGCCTCCCCAAGATCCCAGTCCTCTTTGCACTCAATCAGCGGAGGTCTGGTTAATGCTTTCTCTCCTCGGTCTTTCCATCCCCTATGACCCTCCTTATTTATTTGGTGTGGTGCCAGTTTATGGTGACACACACACAAAAAAAGGAGGGGGGGGGGTGCTTCATCTTATAATTTGATCGTTAATTCTATGTGATGTTCCTTTGCCTTTTACATCTGTAGCCGTTTCTGTGTGTCCAGTTTGTGTTTGTAGTTCATGTATGTTAGTCTCCACATTCAAGAGTTTTCCTTAATATTTCTGTAGTCATTATTGTTATCCATTGTATCTTCTTAGCCATCCCTTTGATTCCAATCTCTCCCATTCTTTTTTCAAAGTTTTTTAGTATCGTTGCTAGTGCTCCTACTATTACTGGTGTTATCTTTACTTCACTTTCAATATCCCTTTGAGCTCTCTGGCCAGTTTCGTATATTTGCTCCGCTTCTCCGTCTCTTTGATCTTCACTCTGTAGTCTGTTGGAATAACAAAATCTACAATTTGGCAGAACTTTTCCTTCTTGGTAAGTATTATGATATCTGGTCTTCTTGCCTCAATGGGTTTATCCATTTGTATATCCATGTCCCAGAGGATCTTGTGACTTTCATTTTCCAGTACTGCTGCCAGTTTGTGTTTGTACCATTTGTCTGGATGTTCAAGATGCAATTTGATTGACAGTGTACTGCCTTCCCCACTTGATTGTGTCTATTTTCATATTCTTCTTGGGCTGGTTTGCTGCATTCACTTATTATGCATTTTATTGTTTCGTCTCTTTGTCTTGTAAATCTTTGTGTTGATATGGTTGGTTCTAATCGTGTTATCTTGTGCAGCTGTTATTAGGGATTCAGTTTCCCTGTCTAGGTTTCCTTTTTGTAGCTGTTTCTAAGTGTTTTTGTTAGCCTCATCTTTATGAATCTTCTGTGTAGCCGTTTCTCTTCCAATTTTTCTTTTTTCGTCTTATTCCTTGTCTTTTTTTCTATTTTGTTTGTTTCTTCTATGTCTCTTGCTACAGTAATTATTCTTTCAGTGCTCTGCATTATGTTGTTTTCTAATTCGTTTTTTTGTGTTATTTACACAGTTTTCTATACAAACCAGTCCTTTTCCTCCTTTTTACATAGTTGGTAAGTATCATCCTTTGGGTGTAGTGCATTGTGCATAGTCATGAGTTTCCTGGTCTTCTTGTCGAGATTCCTTAGTTCCCCTTTAGTCCAGCTTATAAACAGTCCAGAGCATCTTACTACTGACACTGCCCATGTGTTTATTCTTTTGATTAGGTTTCTACTATATAATTTAGTTTTTAGGGAATTTTCTTATTCTTCTGAGGTATTCCCTTTCAATTTTCTCTTTCATTTTTGTTGCTTTGATGATGTCTGCTTCCAGAACTCCCAAATATTTGTAGCTATCATATTCACCTAGTGCCCTCATCTCTGATTGGGTAGTACTATCTTCATTTTTGCAAACAGTTTTAAGTCATACATGTACATTAGGTGGTTTATTTTTTTTTCTTCTGTATTAGTGAACTTGTATCTGGCTTGGCATTTTCTTAGTATATTGTTCAGGGGTATCATGACTATAATGAACAGTAATGGTGATAGAGAATTACCTTGAGGGATTCCTCTTTATATTTTAATTTCAGTTATGTATTGTCCATCAGCTGTCAGTTCAAGTCTCCACGTTCTCATTGCATTATTTTCTATAAAATTATTTATCTTATCTGGTATTTTGTACATTCTCAGGCATTCTATTATTCAGGCTTGAGGATCCTATCATACACTTTCTTATAGTCCATCTATGCCATGGCTAAGTTCTTTTTTCTACTTTTAACCTCCTTCAGAATTCTTTGATCTATGTATAATAGATCATGTGTTCCTCTTCCTTTCTAACGTCCTTTCTGTTCCTCTGGGAGCAGTCTGCGATTATGAAGGGAATGATAAATTTGTCTCCTCAGTTGTGCTGTATTTTCCACATTGTAAGTAAACATGTTATTGGCCGGTAATTACTGGGGATGTTTCCTTTTTCCATGTCTTTTTGCACCAGTGTAGTTCTACCTTTGGTCATCCATTCTGGCACGTCTGCTCCATAAATACATTTTTTTCAGATTCTAAATTAATCTTTCATGTAGTGTTGTAAATTTCTTAAACCAGTACATGTGTATTCCATTGTGGCCTGGTTCTTTCAGTTAGCCATTTTTCAGGGGGTTTTCTTGAGTGTTTCCTTGCTGATTTCCTTTTCTGTCCCTTCTTTGATTTGCTGTGATTCTTTGTTCATGTCTTTCAGATTCGTAAATAAATAAAATTAGAATTAATATAGGTAGTTAAGACAGTTGTGCTATTATACACAGAAAAAAATATGGATAAGAAAGAAAAAAAATAAAATGCATGAAATAAATAAACATAAAACAAAGCAAATAGTATTAAAAAGGAAAGAAAAAAAAAAGAAAACAGTAGGAATTTCCCTGAAATTAAGAAATAATTTTCAAACAAGAATCTGCAACAAACAGTCAATTTAATAAAGTGGCATAAAAAATAACGTTTTTACAGCTGATAACAAGTAATATGTATATTGTATCTTTTTTCCAAGACACAAGTTTTGGAAAGAACCTTTTCTAGACAGTAAAATAGACAGCTTCACAGGCACTATGAAGTGGTGTGCGCGCACGAGAGAGAAAGAAAGAGAGTGAGAGTATTATTATAATAATCATCAGCATCATTATTATTTGCAACTCACTAGGAGTTCTCACACAAGTCATCATCAGAGATTACTCACTGATAATAACCAGTGGTGTTCTCTGGAGTCTAGGTGACAACAAGTCTCCCCAGATTTCCAGTACTCTCCACCTCTTTCAATAACGGTTGCAAATGTCTTTGCCTTATTACAACAGGCTGTTGCCATTGCCTTCTCGCTGGCAATGTATTCATTGAAATTTCAGTGGCAACAAGCCTCCCCAAGGTCCCAGTCTTCTTCGCACTCATCGAGTGAAGGTCTGGTTAGTGTTTTCTCTCCATGATCTTTCCATCCTCCTTGATCCTTCACGACTGCTTGGTGTGGTACCAGTCAATGCCAACACCACCATTTGGTTGGGGAGGGGGGGTGCGATTAAATTATGATTTTTGCAATTTCAGTTTTTTTGGTTCCATGTGATGTTCCTCTATCTTTTTCTTTTACTTCTGTTGCAGTTTCCATATGTTCAGTTAGCATTTGTAGCTCATTTGGCTTAGTTTTTGCATTTAAGAGTTCAGATGGTTTAGCATTACTCTCTGTTATATAGTCTCAGTTTTTCCCTTGATTCCAATTTCTACTAAATTTATTTTTAAAGTTGTTTGGGACTGTTCCTAGTGCTCCTACACTTATTGGTATTATATTGATTTTCTTTGTGTTCCATATTCCTTTTGGTTCTATTATTATTACTGTTATCACATTTTGTGTCTGGCTGTTGTTGTTGCCGATTTTATGCTGATAGGCAGATCATAATAAATGACCGTAGGCTATCAGCATTTTTTTGCAGTCTTCCAGCATTTTCTGCAAGATTCTTATAGTTCCCAACAAGGCGATCGTCTGAAGTACTCCAACCTTACAATGGAGCACAATTTTCTCAATCCACTGGTCAAACCTTTTTGTCACACAACCCAGAGCTCCCATCACAACAGATACAAATTCTACCTTTTTCAACTTCTACAATCTTTTTATCTCCTTTTTTAAGTCTTGATATTTTTCAACCTTCTCCTTTTCTTCTTTTTCCATATTCACATCAGCGTACACTGCTATATCAATGATTATTGTCTTGTGTGTTTTTTTTTTATTTTTCATCAAAACTAAATCTAGTCTCCTTGCTTCAATCACATTATCACGTTGGATATTTATATGCCACAATAATGTCATATTATCACTGTCCACCACCCCTTCTGGAACATGCTCGTAAATTTTTTTATTGCATTCCAACCCGCTTTTCTTACATATGAATGCAATGGACTTTTCTCGCAATATTGTCATGCCGTCTCTTGTATTCTTTTTGAGCTAACTTCTCACAACTACTGACAAGATGTACATTCTGGCCTTTCTGCCCACACAATTGACACAGGGGACTTTTGGTCATTTTATTAATGTGATAATTCACATAATTTGTCCTGAGTGCTCGCTCCTATGTGGCACATATTAGGGCTTTTGTCTCAACCACATTCTGACAACCATCACCAGGTTTTTTCCTTGTCAACTGCCTCTGGTAGATCTCTACTGAACTGGCTTTGCATTTTCTTCTCAATCCACTTGTCTTTTGCTTTCTGTGCATTTATTGCCTTAAATTCCTTGCTTCTTACTAGTTCACTCTCCTGCATTTTTTTAATTATTATTATTTATTTATTTTTATTTATTTATTTATTTTTTTCCTTACAGTTGGAAATGTAAACTTTCAGGCTATTTTATTCTTTTACCCATCATTTTACACCTATTAGTCCTCATTCTCCCACTTTTCTTTTCACATATAACCTATCGACATCATTCTTTGGGTAAAAAGCTCCATTCATTGTTATTGTTTTCTGAAAAGTGGAACCTGATTTTCAGTGAAGGATGGTGGGGCAGTATGCAAAACAGGTGTCAAGAAGGAAACCCTGAAATGGTGCACATTCTCTCCTAATGACTATAAGAATCTACTGATGTCTGATATATGGAGCAATTGTCTGCTCCATATCGTTTTGCAAGCTATTTGTACAAATTAGATCAGATCACATTTGTAGACTTCTGCAGCTTCCAGAAACTTCAGCTTACTCTTGAAGCTCTTCCAGTTCACTCCTGCAGCTTCCAGTGACTCCAGCTTACTCCTGCAGTGCCTCCAGCTCACTCTAGCAGCTCCAGTGCTTCCAGCTCCTGCAGCTTACTGATGTCCAGCTACCAGTTTCAGTGCTCACTAACATCCAACTACCCATAACAGTACTCACCGACATCCACTTATCCGTACCAGTGCTCATTGACATTCAGCTACTTTTTCCAGTGCCCACTGATGTGTGGCTAACCGTTTCCATCACCCACTGACATTCAGTTACTCATACCAGTGCCCATTGACATCCAGCTACCTGTTTCAGTGCCCACTGATGTCCAGTTACCAGTTCTTACCTCAAGATCTTAAACATCTCAACTGCACAAGACACCCGTTCTGGCTCCATCTAATCTGAAATCCATTGCCATACATTTTACCCTTTTCTTGATAAACAATAAAACATGATATTCGATCATATTAAACTGAACATCTGTTTGTCATCCTTTTTTGCTATTGCGGTTACCTCTTTGCCTTGTGTCTACTTTAATAGTTGTATGATCAATTGTCACCTTCACGCCATTCACCCCTCTGCAACAAGCATACCAGGTGTCTAGAAAGAACTCTGAATTTCTGTTCAGGAAGCTACTGTTGTATAGGTTTGTAGAATTTCACACTGGATTTTTAGGTTTGGAATTTGAAACTATTTTTATTGGTTGGAAAATATTTTTTGTTCACATGTTTCTAAATTTCTTGCTTTTGAAAGTGATAAAGAAAGCAAATTCAAATGAAGCAGAGAAAGAAAAGGGGTATCAATTGCTTTTGAGTATTAATTCAAATCGCTTCTCAATGTAAAAATCCAATGATAAAAGAAGTGAAAAGAAAGGAAGGAAGAGTAAACTTGTAGAGAGAAGATGGATCAACCGATCTCTGAATTCATGATGAAATTAAGAGCGTGGGTTGAAACACCTTTCTCTAACAAGCAAAAAAAAAAAAAAAAACTTCAGCAAACAAGTACGACTCTGGAACAATTACAAACATTTAAAAGAACAATTTTTATTAACCAGAAGAATATCATTTTTATGTGTTAGAAGTGCAAGTCAGAGTTCTTGAATGTGCTGTCTCCCCACATGGACGAAATTAAAAAGATGGGAGTCCATTAATAATACAGTGAGATGTGTATCTTTTATAAGGCAAAGATTTGGGAACATCCTTTAAGTTGGAAACTAACTTAATTGTGAATGCATGACTGATAGTTTTTAAATGACTGAAGAAATCTTTCGAGATTGAGGAAGGTATCAAGTTAATAAGGTAATTTAACGAAGAAAGTTTTACAAATGTGAAAGCCTGTGGAGAAAAAGTAAGCATAGAATATTCATTTATTGTTGCTGGTGTTAGCTTCCTTAATGAGAAATAGAATATTTCGCTCATTTGCAGTTTTTACTTGACACTTTAATCCATGCGAATTTGGGTAATAGCATTTGAGTACACATGGTGATAATTTCAAGCCGGTTATTCAGTTTGCGAAAGATTGTCTGTAGATCAGGGAATCATAGCTGGGACATGCGGAACAGCTGGAACAGCTGTCTAAATTTGGTAGTCCTTAATCATCCTTCGGAGTTAGATTCCAACGACATTACAAGCAGCGACGATAGTGTCTTGAGAGAACTTTGTCTAGTCACTTGGTATTCTTGCTGATGCTGTTTAACATTAATGAGTTAGCTGATGGTCTACTTTTGTTGCATAATGGTGGCTATGCACATCTGCTTTGTCTAGCATCTCTCACCCTAAACTGAAACTATGAAATAAAATGAAATGATAGCTCAATTCAAAATAATGATCAAACCAGACGCACACTCGAACAGCGATTCGCCTTCTCCCTTGAAGCTCACATTTTCAAATATCCGTGGTCTTAGAACTAACCTAGATGATGTAGAATCATTTCTCCAAGCAAACTCCCTGGATATCTTAATACTAAGTGAAATTAACTTGCACTGCTCCATTCCTTTTAACCACTTTAACATGTCTGGTTATCTTCCATTTTGTCATAAGGACTCTGACAGATACGTGCATGGACTTGGAGTCTATATTCGTAACACCCTTCACATGACCAGGGAATCTAAACTAGAATCAGATGACTAGGCTTTCATGTGATTTAAACTAACTTTACAACATAGCGTTAACTACGTATATTTTCTTTATTTCTCTTCCTCAACCCAGGACTGTACTCTAATCAATCATGTCTCTGACAGCATAGATGTAGCACTCTCCTTTGACACTAGCGCCCAAATACATTTATTTGGTGACTTTAATGCCTACCACAGAAATTGGCTTGGCTTCTTTAACTACACAGACACAGATGGTAGCATCATTCATAACTTTTCTATATCCTATTCCTTGACACTGATAGTAACATTCCCAACCTGTCCCCCAGATCGTCAGGACCAGCATGCCTCACTTCCTGATCTATTTCTGACAATAGTTCCTAAGGATTGTGTAACAAATGCTCATTGCCCATTCGGGGATGCTGATCATGCTGTGATAATGATAGACATCACTCTAAACTTTAGGCCCCAAGTTGAAAATCCATTGCTCAAAACGACAAGGTACTACAATAAGGCTGACTAGGATGCCATCAGAGATCACATCAGAGATGCCCAATGGGGAAATATCTTTTCTCTTTCTGCTGAACAGTGCGCAAATGAGACCACTAAATCGTTCCAAACAGCAATTGAAGCACATGTTCCCACACGGAAGTTCTATAGCAAACACTAATCTGTCCAATGGTTTACTTCTACTTGCACAGCTGTCATTGCTCAAAGGCAATATGCATACTGCAGATTTATCCGGCATAAGTCCAGTACAAACAGACAAAAGTTTATAGAAGCTAGAAGTAATTGTAAGAAAGAAATAGTGGCAGCTAAGAGAGAATATACCGAAACCACCAGAAAATGCATTTAAGCAGAAATTAGGAACTCATGATTTCTGGAAAATCTACAACAGTGTAGTAAATAATGGGCAATCAACAATTCCCCCACTATTCAACAATCATGAGGTTGTTTGCATGGCAATCGAGAAAGCTTGCTCATCAGTTTGTCTCAAACTCTACTTTGGACCCAGCAAACCACTCCCTCCTTGTTTTTTTTGCAGACATACACCACTCTAGATGATCTGAAAATCACCTCTTCTCAAGTACATGATATCATAACAAACCTAGACACCTTATAACCATGTGGACCTGATCTCATCCCAGCTGTACTATCAAAAAAATGCTCCGCTGAAGTTGTTCCAGTCCTCTCCAAACTTTTGAACAAATGCCTTAATAAATTTTGCTTTCTTGACTGTTAGAAAACTGCTGTGGTACCAGTTTACAAGAATTCTGGCTAAAGAACTGACCCATTAAATTAGCCTCCTCCCTCTTTTCACCAAAATATTTGAATCCATAATTAATCAAACTAGTCCACCACTTTCCAGTTGCTAAACTTTTGTCTGACCATCAATATGGATTTAGGCAAGGCCGTTCTACTGCAGATATCCTAACTGCAATCTCTGAATGTATATACCATGCACTGGATAAGGCAGGGGAAGGGAGGGCAGTAGCCCTGGATTTATCTAAAGCTTTTGACAGGGTATGGCACGATGGTCTTCTTATGAAAATTAGATCCTATGGTATTACTGGATGAATACTTAATATAACTAAATCCTTTTCAAATAAGACAAGAATCCAAGTTGTCCTCAATGATTGTACATCAAAACAATATGATATAAATGTAAATGTACCTCAGAGGTCGATCTTTGTTCCTTTATTATTCCTGATATTCATAAATGACCTCGTGTGCCACAACAGTGGTTAAAACATTTTGCAATGGTGATGAGAGCCTCGAAGATAAAAACGGTTGCGGGCGGGCAACTGCGATTGATAATGAACATTTGAAAGCCTTAATTAAAGCCGATCCTTGCAAAACCACACGAGAAGTTGCTGTTGAACTCGAGGTCGACCATTCAATAGTCACTCGCCATTTAAAGCAAACAGGAAAGTAAAAAACGTTGGATAAATGGGTGCCGCATGAATTGAACGATAATCAAACTCCTTCTCCGCAACAAAACCGACCTATTTCTCGAGCGGATTGTGACGTGTGATGAGAAGTGGATCCTCTACGCCAACTTGCGACATTTGGCATATTCAAATCTGAAATTGCACCAAAAAATGATTATGGTGACTTGTCTGTGGCTGGTCTCATCGATCACAGCTTTTTGAATCCAGGTGAAACGATTATGGAGAAGTACTGTCGCTAAATTGATGAAATGCATCAGAAGCTCCAATGTATGTGCCTGAGAGTGGTCAATATGAAGGGACCAATTCTCCTCCATGACAACGCTCGTCTGCATGTTACTCAACTGACCCTGCAGAAACTGAACAAATTAGGCTACGAGACTCTGCTTCATCCACGATATTCACCAATTATCACTTTTTTAAGCATCTTGACAACTTCCTGTGCGAAAAATGCTCCAAAAGCCGAGATGATGCCGAATTGGCCTTGAATAATTTCATCGCTTACAGAACTCTGTATTTTATGCTAATGGGATAAATAAAGTTGTTTCTCATTGGCAAAAATGTGTCGATTCTAATGGTTCTTATTTGGATTAATAAAGTTTATTATGAAAGGAGTTATGATCTTTTGAAGTTGAATGTCAAAAAACATTATTTTTGCACCAACCTAATGAATAAAATGCTGTCCAACACATGTCAGTATGTAAAACAGACATTAAAGTGATGATGATGATGATGATGATGATACTAGGATATGAAATATGCATGTGCATTACTTGGCCTTTTGGCCAAGATCAAAGTGTAGTATCTGTTCTTCAGATGCTGCCCTTCCATTTCTTGTTCTCTTTTGGTGGAGGAGAAATCCTTCACGACTGAGACAATTTTTAATTTTGTACCTTTTCTCCACGTTAAAAAACGACCCCGGTGTCTAACTCTGTCCCGTGGGGAGGCATTGTAAATAGGTACAATATTTAATTCTGTGTGTGTGTGTGTGTGTGTGTGTGTGTGTGTGTGTGTGTGTAATCGGCTAAAAATCAGAAACTACACAATATCTTTACAACCCATGCATCAGTAGATTCCGTATTGTAAAAAAAGGTACTATAATATTTATTCGTTTGGGATCAGCCAGCAGGGACCAAATTAGTGCATGAGGAGGAAATAAAGAAAAGGTATACTGTTTTTGATTCTTACTAAAATTAGGTTAAGCAGTCAGTCAGCTTTTTTTTTCTTTTTTTTTTTTTGCTTGTTTACTTTCATTATAGTATATTGAGCCAGTTGCCAGAGAGAGAAAGGGGCAGAGGACAGTTGGAGGAGAGATAAAGGTAGAGAGAGAAAGAAAGAGAGAGAGAGAGAGAGAGAGAGAGAGAGAGAGAGAGAGAGATTTGCAAACGTTAACATGTCGAGAGGAGAAGAAGAGAAAAAGGGAATGGAGAAAGTTATAGAAAGAGAGAGGAAGGGAAAGAGAGGAAGAGAGATTTGCAAATATCAGAGAAGGAGCTGATTAAAGTAATAGAGACTGATCCAAAATATAATGGAGAGAGAGAAAAAAAACGGAGAGAAATCGAAGAGAGAGAGAGAGGGGGGAGAGATAGGGCGGAGGGAGTTAAAATTGAAGTTGTTACATTTTTTAAAACTCTTCTATTTTGTTATCCATGTTCTTGATTAGTAACCCTTCTACTACATAAATAAATAAGACTGTTGTGTAAAATCGAAACGTTGCCGATTAACCACATGAAAAGTGAATCCCTTGGATGTCACGTGACTTAATTCTGAGAAGGGACAACATTTTACTGAACACCGGGCGGATCAAACAAGGAATATATGTCGGCGAACACAACAGTAAGTAATTAAAAAAAATAATTGAAAACAGTTAAATGAATTAACAATATAAAGTTTTATTTATTCGAAGGATTTACATCAGTTTGCTAAAATAATTTTGTTTTCTAAAATTGTGTTTGTGTATTTTTAGCTTATGTTTTGAAATAGATACCACCTGACCTTTTTCATCAACCGATTATATATATATATATATATATATATATATATATATATATATATATATATATAATCGTTACGTACTTCTTTGTTGACATTCGTTATCTGACCTGAATATATAAATGTTATGGAAAAGTCACTTCTGATTAATGCTTACGAGTTTTAAAACATTTTGTTATTATGAAAAACAGTCAAGTTCGTTTGCATATTTTAAAACCGATAAGCATTAATCAGAAGTGACGTTTCCTGGGCATTCAACGAAGAATGTCAATACAGAAGTATGGAATTTTGTTTAGACTTATTACAGGGTAAGTTTAGTATTTATCGGATTCAATAGTGTTCAATACACCTCACATTAAAAACGACCTTTTGTCACATTTTGCTTTCGTGTGGAGAAGCAAATAAATACCAATAGTGCTCAATACTAAAATATAGTTTGGTATGGATTGTTTGTAGTTCAACGAAAAGTCGAGGTTTCTGTCCGCGCGACTTCTCCAGAGTCCATTAATTTTTCAGTTAAATAATAAATTAGTTCCGAGGAGGCCACAAAGATCGAAACTTTGGGTTTGTTTTACGATATACAGAGGTACGAAAAAGTGGTAAAACAAATAAAGGTGTTTATCCACTTATGTTACCGTGATTTTTTTTTTCGTTTGTTTTTAAGTTAAATTTAAGTTTTACGATATCTTTTTTTATATTATTAAATTGTTAAGTGAAAGTAGAAAATAATTACAAAACACTCTCCTCTCTCCATGTTAAGAATAGATTTAAAAATAACATTATTTCATCACGGTAATTTAAGTACCCAAAAGTGTTATCAAAGACAAAATAAGTTACTCTTCTACCTACCTGTATAAGTTTTTGGTGTTTTAACAGAAATCCATCGAATAAATGTCACGGTGATTTTTAATCGGTGGATTAGTGCTAATGCACTTAGTGATCCGCGCTATTTTTTAAATCGTATTTCCAAGTTGAATTAAAATTTTATGTGTTTTTTTTATTCAGTTGTAAGGTTAAAGTACGGAATATGTACAAAACACCCTCCCCATGTTAAGAATGGCTTTTTAAATAATAACGTTATTATTTCAGCACGGATCAATAAGTGCATGACTACCGATTGATTTCTATTGATATGTTTTTATGAGATTTTTGATCGATTCTCGAGACTCTAAAGGCAAGAGCATCATGGCGCTATGTTCAGCACAACTTGCGTTTCACATTTAAAAACCACTTTAAAACCAGTTTAAACCATGCTAGGAGCAAAGTGTAGTATCTGTTCTGATACTACACTTCACCTTTTTTTGACCTCGATCAGTGGAGAAGAAATCCTTCTAGAATGAGGCAATTTTAATTTTTGTTCCTATCCTAATTAATGTGTTGACCCTCTTGCAGTTTAGGGAAACAGAAGTATGATGAAGAAAATGGGATAGCACAGCATACAGCAGTCACTGCTAGCGGTAGTAAGAATGCCACTTGATTGGATCGTAAAATTGACGTTATTACTATAAAATATTGATAGAATTTAAAAAATTGAAATTATTGTAAAAGAATTTAATTACTAAGTATTTAAAAAAATAATTATTGTAAAAGAATTTTTTAAAAGTTAAAGCCATATTTAAGTAACACAATTCGATTGGCTATTAAAAGTGAAACATTTTACTTTATTTTAAAATTAAAAAAAGGCACTTGTACAGTTTAGTCAAGACATTAAAAAATGAAAATATCGAAAAAAATTTAAATTGTATGTATCCGTTATGGGACGAAGTTCTCTGAAAAAAAAAATTTCACCTAATTTCACAAGTAGTTTTTTTACAGCGAAAAAAACGATTTATGATACCGAGCAAAATGTTCGATTTTTAGCAAGAAATATATTAGAGATGGGGAAGGATGTCAGCGTTTTAACTGGAGTTATCTCCCTTGGCATTTCTAAACTTCAAACAAATGTTTTTTTTTGTTTTTTTTTTTTAATCCAAGATGGCCGCCTTCAATGCGCTCTCATAAAAATGTGTTTTTCCGCTGTAAAAAAAAAAACAAAACAAAAAAAAAAACTACTTGATGAAAATAAGTGAAATTTTTTTTTCGGAGAACTTCATTCTATAACGGATACATACAATTTAAACTTTTTTCGATATTTTCATTTTTTAATGTCTTGACTAAACTGTACAAGCGCCAAAAAATAAATAAATGAATAAAAATAGGTACTTAGTTTAATCAAGACATTCAAAAATGAAAATGCCGAAAAAAGGTTATATTGTATGTATCCGTTTCGGACTGAAGATCTCCGAAAATAAATTTCATTTAATTTGATCGAGTAGTTTTTTTTTTTTTTTGTTACATATATATCGGAAAAAAAACACGTTCTTATGAGAGCACGTTGAGGTCAGCCATTATGGAATTTGTTGATATGACACGGGGAAATAACTCCATGTAAAACGCCGATACTCCCTCCCCATTTTTATTACTAGCTTTTCTTCCTAAAAATCGAACCTTTTGCTCGGTATCATAACAAATTGTTTTTTCGCTGTAAAAAAAAAAAAAACAAAAAAACTACTTGATGAAATTAAGTGAAATTTCGGGTTTGTATTGCTGTACACATAGATTCGAAAAAGTTGTCAAAAAACAAATATATAAGAAATAAATGTTATCAAAGGTAAGATAAGTTACTTTTCTACCTAACTAGATATGTTTTTAGTGTTTTTATTAAATGTATCATGTTTATTCAGCTCGAAAAACAGTGTTTGCCGATGTATTGGAAAATTTAAAATGGCGCCCGAATCTCTCTTTGACACGGTCAGTTTGGGAAAATGAGTTAAAAATGAAAAATATGCAAAATACTGTTAAAAACACACCGAATATATGTCAACCTATGCCACGTCACGGTAACATATATTGAGCGAGTTTTTAACCGTATTTTGTCTAGTTTTTTTATTTATAACTCCATTTTTCCAAGCTTACCGTGTCAAAGAGAGATTCGAGCGCGATTTTAAATTTTCCATTACATCGGTAAACAAACAATGTATGTTTTTCGAGCTGAATAAACATGTTACATTAAAAACACTAAAAAACGGTGCTAATGCACTTACTGATCCGCGCTATTTTTTTTTAAATCGTATTTCCAAGTTTAATTAAAGTTTTATGTTTTTTTTTTTATTCATTTGTAAAGTTAAAATACAGAATCGGTACAAAACACCCCCTCCCCATGTTAAGAATGGCTTTTAAAATAATAACGTTATTATTTCAGCACGGATAAAAACATATCCAGTTAGGTAGAAAAGTAACTTATCTTGCCTTTGATAGCATTTATTTGTTATATATTTGGTTTTTTGACAACTTTTTCGAATCTATGTGTACAGTAATAATACAAACCCGAACATTTTTTCGGAGAACTTCGTTCCATAACAGATACGTGCAATATAACCTTTTTTTTTTCGATATTTTCATTTTTGATGTCTTGATTAAACTGTACAAGTACCAAAAATTAATTAGAGCTTTAAAAAATCGATAATGCAAGGAAGTCGACAACAACTTGCTGATCAGGTGTGGCGGCCGTGGCGCCTGTGGCGGAGAAGGAAATGGGAAAATTCAGCTGGATTTTCCCCCACATTAAAAACAGACCTTGTGTTTAACTCTGCCCTCGTAGGGAGGCAAGTAAATAGGAATATTCATTTGTTATATATTTATTTTTACCACTTTTTCGTACCTAAATCTATTGTAAAACAAACCCGAAACTTTCAGTATTTATTTTATAAACCTATCCAATTTATTATAACTGACTTATCTCTCTTGACTCTTAACGTATTTCAAAACGTAATTGTGGATGATTTTCTGTTAAAAAAATACATCTAGCACATCTACTGTAAAAATTTTCGCAATTTATACAAATTTCGCTATGACTCATGAGTATGTAATAATGTTTTTACCAGAAATTAGTTGTTTAAAAGCATTTTTTGTTGAAAAAGCATCGAAAAATAAGTTGCAAAATTATCTCCCTTACTTTGTTACCCTAAAGTAGAAACAGCTGCTAGGATTAATGTTGATTTTTATTTGTCTGTTTACTTTTCAAAATGCGTTCTTATAACATTTTCTAATATGACGAAATACTATGTAAGATTAAATGAATGGATTTTGGTGATGCAATTTTCATTCAACTTCTTCCTTTCTTTTAATTTCTTTTCTTATAACAAAGACTTGTCTCCACGTGGACGATTGGCGTTTTTCTTTCGTAAGTAATAGTAAATATGATTTTTAGGGTTAAAAAGAAAATCCCTACTTTGTTATGGCTGCCAACTTGGAAATTTTGACTGGGTGTTGTTGTTGTTGTTAAAAAAATTTTTTTCATGTCAAACAAGGTATTGTTAAATAAGAGGTTATTATTATAGCATTTGGCACTCCTTTGGCGGTGAGTTCCATGGCGACCAGCAGAAAAAAAAAAAAACAAGTGTCGCTGTCGCTCCCTTCCTGACGCATATGCACGTCGCGATTATTTGTCACATTCTTTATTTATTTTGAAAAAAAAGTTTTACTCTTTATGAATATAAAAAGAAAAAAGTTTTTTTTTTCTTTTTCTGCTAGCCGCTATGGGACTCAACGCCCAAGGAGTACCTAGCATTTTTATCACTTAAAGATAAGGAGTTATTATTTGGGATCATGGGAAGTTGAACAGCGAGATATCTGTTAGTCATATTACATTTTAACTAGGTACGGGCAAAATGAATGCCGTCGCTCAAAATGTATAAACATTTTGACCTCTCCCTTTACTTAAAAATTCACCAAAAATCAGGAAATTAACCAATTTGAATAAAATTTTCAGTATTTATCAAATAATTATCACGGAATATAATGAACTGATTATTCTTAATGAAAATGATTAGTTCATTATATTCCGCGATAATTATTTTTTTATTTAAATCTTAGTGGAAATCTATTTTTTGTTTAAACAAAATACCTTTACTAAAGTTATGGGTTTCAGTAGTAAATAAAAAACGCAAGAATTTATTTTTGCTTTTTTTTTTATATAAATAAAGCATCGTAATTTGTAATAATAAACAATAATAAAATAATTTTACATGAACATTACGAAAAAAGACCCTAAAGTCCGTATTAATGAAAAATTGAATTTCTCGAACTGCCAATGTTACCATTGAATTAAGCATTGTTTATTTAATATTTTCACACACACAAAAAAATTATAATAGCAAAAATATTTCTACTTTTTTTTTTAATTACAGATTTCGCATAATTTTTATATCATCAGTATGCCCTGTATTTAAGAATTCAGTTGATAAGTCCTCTCCCTCTCAGTACAGACCAATAAGTCTCTGTGTGTCATGAGTAAGCTGCTGGAATCCATATTAAATAGAGAAGTAGTCAACGACCTTAGTGACACGCAATATGGTTTCCATTCTGCCAGATCTACAGCAGATGTGCTAACTGTTATATCTCATAGGATTAGCGAATCTCTTGACAAAGGCTTCCTCTCTAGGGCAATTGCTCTTGACATATCAAAGGCCTTCGATAAGGTATGACATAAGGGCCTACTTCACAAAATTTCCAGCTACGGTATAATTGGAAATGTTTTCTCGATCATTAAATCATTTCTCCCCGATAGGCTCATAAGAGTAGTGGTTGATGGGCAGAAATCAGAGGCCCTCAATATTAATGCTGGAGTCCCTCAGAGGTCCATCCTAGGCCCAATTCTCTTCCTGATATATATCAATGACCTCCCAAAACACATACTTAAATCATTCATTGACGTCTCTGCTGATGACATGACCATCTATGGCAACACATCAACGGCCGTAAATGACAAAGTTCTCTCAGATTCTCGCTTCTCTGATCTTGAGCGCATGGTACAGTGGGTGAGGAGGTGGCTGGTTACTTTTAATGCATCTAAAACTAAGCTCCGATCTTTACATCATCAACGCTCTGATCCCCATCTGGCATCAATTGAAATGGATGGCACTCGTCTTGGGGAAGCTCCATGTTTTGATAAGCTTCTGGGCTTGACCTTTACTCCTGACCTAAAATGGAACACATACATCAAGTCAGTTGCCAAGGTCGCTGGAAAAATGGTTGGATTCTTTTACCGCTCCAGAAAATATCTCACCCCTGATGCAATTCTCTATCTGTATAAAAGCCAAATATGTCCAAAGATGGAGTACTGCTGCCACATCTGGGCAGGAGTTGCTAAAAACAGCCTATCCTGCCTTGACAGAGTACAAAATAGGCTTCGTGGGTGATGCCTTTTTCTCTTCCCTGCAACCTCTCTCCCACAGGAGAGACATTGCAAGCCTGTCTTTGTTTTATCGTTACTACCATGGCAGGTGCTCATCTGAACTCCAATCTCTGGTCCCCCCTCGACAATCTTTCACGATAAACACCCACTGAGCTGAAACCACTGTCAAAAATTTTCCCCACTCTTTATCTGTGCCAAAATCAAAATTCCATGAACAAAACTTCTTTCTTAGAAGTGCATGCCTGTGGAACTCTGTTCTGGTTGCCTGTTTCCCATCTGACTACAACCTGGATGTCTTCAAGTCCAATGTAAACACATTCCTGATGAACCACCCCTCTTTAAGTAAGACACTTTATCAAATCTCCAACACTAACGTACTGTACACACAATAACCCTCATCCCTGAGTGGCTTCCGAGCCTTGTAAAAAAAAAAAAAAAAAAAAAATGCAAGATTTTAATAATTTCCTTGCTCGCAAAAATGTGAAACTTTCGGCGTAACATAATTTTTATATAATATTGGCCAATAGGTACCTCCAAACTGTTGTGTACTACGTCATCAATCTTAACAAAAAACACGTCATCAGTTCGTGTGTTTGTTGTAATTTTTATGGAAGAGCATTAGCACTATAAAATTTATATTATATTGATTTAAAAAAAAAATTTGATAATAGCACATTTATGTATTTATTAATCATATTTTTTTTTTCTATACAAAAAATAAATGTATTCTGTCATATAAAAAATGTAACTTATAACAGTTTTTCTTTAACATTTTCATTTAAACTGTATTAAAAACGAACAAGAAAAAATAGGTTATCAATTAATCTGCTCGTTTTTAAAAAAAAATACAATCCACCGGGTGATTCTTTTTTGGGACACCAGCTCGCCAAAAAGTATGCCACTGGCCAAATTTCATTGTCATAAAAACAACTTTATACAGAAAAAAAAACAACTTGTTTTTACACTTTTATCTCGCGAATAAACATGAAATTATATATTGAAAACCGCGTTTATTATTTTTAATATCCAACAACGGAGTTGAAGTCAATAATTAATTTTTTTGATAAATCTCTGTTTGGCGTACTCATGAATTATCTTTTTTAAAGAATAAAATTGAATAAAGTTTACTTTTACAAGAATGGTCAGACATTTACCTAGCAAATAAGCACAAAAATATATGGGAAAAAATGTGTTTATTATTTTTAAAAAATCCAAATTATACATCGTTTATTTTTACAAGAATGTTCAGACATTTACCTAGCAAATAAGCATAAAATATATAGGAAAGACTGCGTTTATTATTTAAAAAAAATCCAAATTATACATCGGATATGAAGTTGTTTTTTTTTTTTGTTTGTTTGTTTGTTTTTTCTTAAATGAAACTGACTTCATACGCGGTGTATAATTTGGATTTTTTTTTTTTTAAATAATAAACGCGGTTTTTCATATATATTTTTTATGCTTATTTGCTAGGTAAATGTCTAAACATTCTTGTAAAAATAAACTTTATTCAATTTTATTTTTTAGAAAAAATAATTCACGAGTACACCAAACACAATTTCATCAAACAAAGTCACTTTTGTTTAAGAAAAAAAAAAGAAGTCAACTTCAGACCCGATGTATAAACGGGGGTGGGGGTCCAAAGTCTGGCAGCCTGAGGGAAGAAACTAAGGCTTTCAAGGGAACTCAATAGTGAAAAGATTGAATTTTGCTACTTGTTGGTCGGGAGTATGACATGTACGTCGAGTGGGCACAGGCGCTATGAGCCTATCGGAGCAGTGAGCACGTTCTATTAAAAATACTTAAAAATAGTCACAGGGATGCAACATTGCAGCGATGAGACAAAATACTGTTAGAAACTCGCTCAATATGTTACCGTGACATATATTCGGTGGGTTTCTAACAGTATTTTGTATAGTTTTTTTAATTTTTAACTCATTTTCCCAAACTTATCGTGTTCAACAAAGAGAAAAATCCAGGTTGTCCTCGACGGTCGTACATCTAAACAATATGATATAAATGCGGGGGTGCCCCAGGGTTCTATCCTTGGACCTCTATTGTTCCTGATATTCATAAATGACCTCCCCGACAACATTGCCTCTGAGATGGGTATATATGCTGATGACACTACACTCTATGGCAGGCACGACAGGAAGACGAATGACCACATTTCTAAAGAAATGGCAGAAACACTAGAGGAAGACCTCCAATCTGTAGTGGAATGGGGACAAAAGTGGTTGGTCGCGTTCAATGCTGCCAAGACTAAACTAGTTTCATTCAATAATTACAAGAAACCCTCTCTACCACCCATAGCAATGGCCAACGACTCTTTATCTGAGAGTCCATCTTTCAAACTCCTTGGCCTAACGTTCACAGGAAACATGAGTTGGAACAATTACATTGAAGGCATTGCCAGGGCCGCTGCAAGAAAGGTGGGCTCTCTCTACCGTGCTAGAAATCTACTAACACCCGAAAGTATCCTGTACCTCTATAAGGCCACCATTCGCCCATGTATGGAGTATTGCTGCCACATCTGGGCTGGTGCATCTGCTACTAGTCTCTCGCTCCTTGACAAGGTTCAAAAGAGAGTCGCAAACCTGATAGGCCCTGAACTGGTATCTAAGCTTCAGCCTCTGTCCCATCGACGAAATGTTGCATCCCTCTGCCTTTTCTACAAGTATTTTAGTGGTGAATGCTCTGACGAACTGCAATCACTTGTGCCCCCACGACGTGTGCACCCTCGACAAACCCGACAGGCTACTAAATCCCACCCCCACACTGTAGAGATCCCTAGATGTAAAAGATCTTTTTACTCCAATAGTTTCTTCCCCAGAACCGCTAGACTCTGGAATTCCATCCCAGGTCCCTGCTTCCCCAACAGTACTGACGTGCAGAAGTTCAAGTGTAACGTGAACCGACACCTTGCTGCCCAAATCCCAACATAGTACCCCAGTAGTTGTTGCCCCTGATAGTAGCCCCCTACACCAAAGTGGCAATTTGCCTTGTTTGGGGTGAAAATGTAATAAAAAAAAAGAGTCGGCCGCCATTTTGAATTTTCCAATACATCGGGTAAACACTGTTTTTCGAGCTGAATAGACATGTTACATTAAATAAAAACATTTAAAAAAAGTATCCAGTTAGATAGAAAAGTAACTTATTGTGCCTTTGGTAACATTTATTTGTCATATATTTGTTTTTTGACAACTTTTTTGAATCTATGTGTATACAAATACAAACCCAAAACGGGCCACCATTTTGAAATTCAAAATGGTGACAGCAACAAGGGCGATAAGTCAGTTTGTTATACGACAGACTAAAAAAACGTTAAAAATGTTTTATTCGATAAGTTGTATTTTCTGTTGTAGTTATTTTTAGTTTATTACTCTAATATAATTATATTTGATTAATAACTAATAAACTATTAAAAAAACATTTTTTAAATTCCAATTATATTAAAAGGGTTGCGTGAGCAAAAAAAAATGGGCCAAACAAATTTTATAAATTTTATTGCGCTAAAAGCTATATTGAACAAAGAACAATTCAACAAGGAAACTTAAACGAGACTAATAACACAGGACAAGACATTTACTTTAATAAATGCTTTGGATGGAACCGCATTCCCTTTTGATTTCTTTAAAAATCAATCCTTTTAGACATGCTCTCAACCAAAATGGAACACTGAAGAGGAGATGGTATTTCATTTGCTGTACACTGCTTCCCACAGTTTGCCATTGTTCGAAAAGGTTCTTCCATCCAATGTATGAGATATTATGGACCAAATATTCTCGATTGGGTTTAAATCGGGATTTGACCTGGCTAAAATATCACATTTTTTTGTGACTTTAGCAGTGTGTTCAGGAGCATTAATGTGTTGAAAAATAATGTTCTGAAATATTCACAGCTTCTGGATACAGTCCTGTTTCTAATATTCGAATGTAGTCTTTTGCATTGATTGACTTCTCACATCTAATAAGTTCCCCAACTCCTGCTGCAGTAAAAGTTCCCCATACCATTATTTCTGTTTAACTGTCGTTTTTATGCAACTTGGTGAAAATCTTTCTCCAGTTCTCTGATTGCACCATTTGGGAGCATCAATAACAAGACAAAATCTTGATCTCTCTGACCAGAAAACATTCCTGAACCAGTCTGTATCTTTCTTGCCATAATACGAGAAAAATCTCTTTCTATCAATGATGTTCTTCTTAGATAAAAATGACTTCTTTGCACACCTTTTAGAAGAAAATTCCATTTCTTTCATTTGTCTAGATATTATATATCTAGAAAGAGAATTTTCAGCCCCTGTTTTGAATTCTTTGCTATGATCAACATAAGTTTTCTTTCAATCCTTCAAAACAGTTAATTTAAGCCTGTGGTCGTCCTTCAAAGTGAATGCTCTAGGCCGATCAGATCCAGATTTCCCTTTTACCAAGCATTCAACTTCAAACCTTTGACCAATTCGCTTCACTTACAGAAAGATGTTTTCACTTTTTCTTTTCTTAAAATATAAAAAATCTGCTTGTAAGTCATTTTGGACTGTCTTATTCCTGCAATTCGGTTTTTATATCCTCGCCAAGATGCGGTCCTACCATATTTAGGATTAATTTTTCCACTTATTATTATATGCTATAATAATAATGATCTGCAAAATAGAAATTTTCAGTTAAAATTAACAAAAATTTATGGAAAAATATTGAAAATCGATTTCTTCCTTCTTTCACTCTTGGCCCATTTTCTTTTTTTTTTTTCTTATGAGTGTAGTCTGTTGTGAAATATAGCAGTTAAAATTAAAATGGTGGGAAAAGTTTATTAAATGCTTACTTGTTATTGAAAAATATTAACGTACACATTAAATTAATCAATTATTTTTATTTAAAAAGAAAATAGTGCAGGTCACAAATTTAACCTAATTAAAAACAAAAATAGAAAACAAAAACCTGGTGCTTCTGTATTATAATAAAAAAAATATTGAATTTCAAGTAAAATAAATTGTACTTACGTAATTGTTATGTCACAAATAGTAACATATCTAAAAATTACAGAGCAAATCGCCGGAATATGAAACGAAAAACGCAACAAGGTTTTTCCATCCGGGCTGTGTACTGTTGTTTTGATTACCCCGCCCCACCGCTACTACCACTCCTCCCCCACCCCAGAGTTCCTTATTACATCACCTCCACACACTCAGGCAACGCCGGGTACCCCCACTAGTCTAATATATAAAATGTGTGTGTTTGTATGTCTTGCAAAAACTTCCGACAGGCGTGTTGGAATATGACAAAATCGGTATAATTTTAAAGCTCGGTCTCTCGGACAACAAATATAAAAAAATTGGTCAAGAACATTAATTCCTTCACCGTCAACTGGGCCGTTTTCTACAAGGAGGGGGTCACTTTTTTTGTCAACATTTTCCTTGCCTTTCGATTGGCTACCCTTAATTCCAACGCTTGCAATTTCCAGTTTTGCAATGAACGCATTAGCTAAGACATTATTTTCCTTCTTTTCCTAGCCCTGTCGGTGGGGCATTAGAATATGCCGACTGCCCCCCTGCAGAGGGTAAAAGTTCCTCAATGGAGGTCCTGGATATGACCTTAAACTATATCCAGTGGTGAGGCCCCAGCTTGTGGGCTTTGGGGAGTGTGGAGCCACCCTTTAATTACCATTGCTCCCAGGTCCACTCTGACCCGGAGTGGTAGTACCTGTTAGGGTTCCAACTATGGGTTGAATAGAAACCGACTTGAAAACAACAAATATATTCTATTAAAAATTTTTTTCTTCAAAATCTTTGGATTCGGCATTAAATAACCCGAAAAGGGTTGATATGCTGTAAAACAAAAACAACCAACCAACCAACCTTCTTTTCCTCATTCGCCTTACGGGTTCGAGCCTGCCTGCCTGCTTACTTACTTTTTTTTTTTTTTTTTTTTTTTTTAACACCTTCCTCCACTGGGGCTGCCTACTGTTGTTTTGATCCCCCCCAACCTCTTCACCCCCGGGAATGCCAGGTACTCACCGCTATTAAATAATAAAAGAAACAGCTGTTTTTGAGTTTTAGTTTTTCCTATCGGCAAAGATAATCATCTTGTCGATAAAAAAAAAAAAAGCAGCATGAATAGTTTTCTTCTTATTTTTCAAAACAAACGGATGGCTGCATTTTATTGTATTGTAGCATTTTACTCTACTAAAATGATATTCTTTAGATTTCATTTATTGTTAAAAAAGAAAAACGTTTTTATTCATAGAATTATGAAAAACATCTTTCATCTTTAAAAATCAAAACATTAAAAATAATCCCAGCTAAATTAGTTTTTTACTAGCTGAATGAGCCCTTTTCTGTTTTTTTTTTTTTTTTTTTTTTTTTTTTTTTTTAGACCTCCTCCAAGATGATCACTTCTCACTCTTATCTAGATCTTGACTTTCCTATACTAAAACTAGACTGCAGACAATGTCAAATTAGTAGCTTGTAGAAGCGAAATTGACAATCTCAACTCTAACCTTCAATCGTGCATGGAAATGATCTATTGAATGCAATTTAGATTTTAATGTTGATAAATGCTACCATATTGCAGTGAATTCTCCTTCTGACTTGTCTCTTACTTTCGGTGATGACACTGCTCTGCTCCAGTCTGGTTGACTCGTCCTTCAAGTCATCTAAACATTGCATTCAGGCTGCTAACAAAGCAAGGAGTATCTTATTTCTCAAATGACATTCTTTCTCTTAACTCGCTCCTAAATATTTCTCCCTCTTTATGTCTCCCTCGTCAGACCACTGCTAGAGTATGGTATCCAAGCCTCTTCCCCCATATCTAATATGTGATATCCAGCATCTGGAGAAAGTTCAAAGATTGACTAAAGTGGCGCAGGATTTATTGGATCGGACTTATGATAACCGACTCAAAAAGGTTAACCTTTTCTCCTTTGAGCACGGAGGATTACATGGTAATCTGTTTTTAACCTACTATCTCCTCAATCGGCATTATAATATACCTCAGAACATTTTATTCACTCCTGTACCAGAAAGAGGACTACGTAGATATTATATGAAATTTTCTCACTGCTGGTTTTGATCGAGCCGATTGAAGACTGCCTTCTCAATAAGAATCCCTGGACCTTGGAATCGATACCAAGTGAAGTAATAAATGCACCAATGCAATAATTTAAAGTAAATTTAGACACATGCTCGACTACTGTATCTTCTCCTTTGTAAATTTTTACCAACTTTTCTCAACATGACATTGAAGCACAAATGTTTTAATAAATGAAATACGCATCAACATGACATTGAAGCACAAATGTTTTAATAAATGAAATACGCATCAACATGACATTGAAGCACAATTGTTTTAATAAAATAAAATAAGCATCAACATGACATTGAAGCACGATTTGTATTAAAATAAAATAAGCATCAAGATGACATTGAAGCACGATTTGTATTAATAAAATAAAATATGCACCAACATGACATTGAAGCACAAATGTTTTAATAAAATAAAATAATCATCAACATGACATTGAAGCATGATTGTATTAATAAAATAAAATAAACACCAACATGACATTGAATCACAATTGTTTTAATAAATGAAATATGCATCAAGATGACATTGAAGCACAATTGTTTTAATAAAATAAAATACACATCAAGTGTATTTGAAAGCCAAATCACAATGTAATATTAGGAAAATGAACAAATATTTTACTTGTTTGAAATTTATAAGATAAATATATTTCGGAGCCAAACTCCATCCTCAGTATGTTGTTTTCTTTTTTTATTTTCTTCTTTCTTGCTATGTTGTAAAGTTGGAGAAAGAAAAGTCTGTAAAGAGCTGCACGTTGTATCTCAGCGGTTGTATTTTGAAATGTTGAAACAGTGCTTAGGCAACGCGAGAATAACGTCAAGGGTGTGAGTTCTATATAGGAACGTTAATTTAATTTGAATAAAATAAAATATGCATCAACGTGTGGCTCTTTACAAACAATTTATGTGATTTTTGGAATATGATATTTTCGTTTCATCATAGATATGTATATCATACAAATTTTTCTTAGTTTTATGTTTTAATATAGGGGAAAATTCTAGTGAAGAACCAATGAATTTAATTTTAAATGTGAAGCAGAACATCAAATGAAACTGCAGAGAATGCAGAAAAATGAACGCCTGAAGGATGTATATCCATGGCAATGGCATAAACCCTAGAAAACAACCTTCAGTCTGTCGTGGAATAGGGCTGTAAATGGATGGTAACATTTAATGCTACTAAGACTAAACTTCTTTCCTATAACAATTATGGAAACCTTCTCAGCTAACTAATAACAGCATAACTGAGAGCTCCTCCTTCAAACTCCTTGGTATAACATTCATAGGCAACATGAATTGGAGCAAATACATTGAGGATATTGCCAAGATTGCTGTAAAGGAAGTGAACTCCCTTTTCTGTGCTCGAAAATTACTCACACCAAATAAAATGAGTTTTGATTCCATTCATTCTTTGTATTTGTCCAGATTTTTCTTTATTTTTGTTTTTTGATATGGGGAAAATTCTAAACAAGAACTACTAACAATGTGCACTGTACGTCAAGAAACACCACCATTTTTTCCTTTTTTTTTTTTCCAGGCCATGCAGTCTGCGAAGCCTAGTACGAAGCTCTCAAAAGGTGAACCCCATGTTTATTCCAGCTGCCCGTTTTATTCTGTGGACCAAGTCAAGCCAAAACTGTTTGGACTGCAACTTGCAGCTTGTGACCCATCGGTCAGTCCAGCACAGGTTATGGGAGAAGTCATGGGACCTAATCCTGTCCAATCAGATCCTGAATCTGGTAAATATATTTTTTTGTTTGTTTATTTTACTCTTTTTCACCCCAAAACAAGATGTATTCCTTGTGTGAATTTTGGTTGGTTTTAAAGGAGTGAATTTCTATTAGAAATTACACTGAACATGACGAAATGTTTGGCTTTGGATGGTAGGGGCATTGTTATTAAATCATTTTTCTACTTCGTTTTTCTAAAGTCAAATAATTTTGCTTCCACTGAGTACATTTTAAATTTCTCCTACATTCCATCAAATTCTATTCAAATTTTTCCTTCATGATTTTATGCAAATCCATGTCTTTCAGTTTTGCGACGTTGATGCACTAAAAGTCAGCAGCCACATAGCAGGTGACAAGCAATAGCAAGATGGCTAGCAAGCTGCTTTGTAGGTTTTAGTATTACAGAGGTTTTACCTCTTGGGAGAGGGGTATTTTTTAATTTCTTTTTTACTCATATTAACTCTAAACAAGATATTGCCACTTCAACATGAAGGGCTATTATTTGGGGCCATATCTTGAGGGATACTATGTAGGGAGTTGAGTAACAAGATGTCTGTTCACATTGCATCTAAATTTCTGCATGTCAGTACAGTTAGGGAAGCAGGGGGGGATTCCAAAGTTTAGCAATCTGAGGGAAGAAATTATTACAGTATAAACCTTTCCAGTGTCTAGGGATCTCAACAATGAAGGAGTGGGATTTTGCTGCTTGTTTGGATGGTTGGAAGTATGTACGTTGAGGAGGCACAAGTGTTGTGGTTTCATCAGAGCACATTCCATTAAAATATTTGTAAAACAGGCACAGGAATGCAACATTGCCATGATGGAACAGGGGTTGGAGTTTAAACGATACTGCAGAGACCTATTTTTCCAACCCTGTCTAAGAGGGAGAGACTGGTGTTAGAAGCAGCAGCCTAAAATACTTTTCCAATGTCCATAAAAGATTTACTTTTACTTGAATAGAAGAATTTCATCATGTAATTATACCAGTAATATTCAGGGATGTGAGTTCTGCGCTTTTTTATTTTTACTTTCGAAAAAAGATTTCTGCTTTCTTTTTTCTTTCAGAAAAAGATTTCTGTTTAAATTGTTTAATATATATTCTCCAGAATGGGTTTAAATTTACTTTTTTTATGTAAGAAAATTCTAATTTCTGCTAAATCTATAGAGTTTGCCTTTTATTTCTCTTTTTCATCTATTTTCAATTTTTCTCTCTCCATCTTATCTTGCCTTAATTATATATTAATTATGTATTATTTATATATAATTTATATATTATATATCATTTATATATTATTTATGTATTAATTATATATTTGTATTAATTATATATTATTTATGTATTAATTATATATTTATATATTATATATTATGTATTATTTATGTAGGAATTATATATTGTTTAAGTATTAATTATATATTTTTATATATTATTTATATATTAAATATTTATATTTTGATTAAATATTTATATTTTGATTAAATATTATTTATATATTAATTATGTATAAATTGTATATTATTTATGTATCCTATATTAATTGTATATTAATTATACATTAATTGTATACTATTTATAAATTATGTATGTATTAATAATATATTTTTTATATATTAATTATATATTATTATGATTGTGAGTTTTTAAGTCTGTACATCATCATACTGTGTACACATGCCTGATAAATTGTTCCTCGCAAATTAATATACAATGTCTTTAACAGGAACATTTTAATGTATAAAATTTAATTTTATGTACTTTTACCATATACAATATATTTTTTTTTAAATAAAAACATTAGAAAATCAATTAATATGGTAAATTTTTCTTTATTAAATGAAAAATATTTTCTGCAAAAATCCACTCTAATCATAGAAGATATTTTAATGTGTGTGTGTATGTTTTTTCCCTCATTTTGGTGGTGATGTTTAGTCAATTATTTTAGAAGAGAAAGTTGAGTTTGATTTTTTTTTGATGATTGTATTAAAATCGAATCTTTTTTTTTTTTTTTTTTTTTAAATTTTTGAGTGTGAATCTGACAATTTTTTTCTGCATAAAACATCAAAACCAAACTCATCTTTTGTTGGTTTTATAGGCAGTATGTCTTGCGTTTTATTTTTAATCAAGTGTCAGATCTTCCCATAATCCCTCTCCTCACCCCTCTTTTTTCCTCTACTCAACCCATGCACACACATACACACAGTCAACTCTCCTTTTACAATTAATTCATCATGCAATTAGTCAGCATTTTCTTGTCAAAATTCGTACATAATAACACTGAAAAACTCACACCCCATCCCTCCACTTCAAACAAAATCCGACCCGGTTGACCATCAGAAAA
The DNA here is from genome assembly GCF_053919585.1 of Euprymna scolopes. Classification (NCBI taxonomy): domain Eukaryota; kingdom Metazoa; phylum Mollusca; class Cephalopoda; order Sepiida; family Sepiolidae; genus Euprymna; species Euprymna scolopes. The sequence continues at coordinate 80,631,118 of NC_136520.1, read as the reverse complement.
TGAATCATTTTTTTCTAAATTTTATATTATTCTATCCGGAGCAATGCTGATAAAAAATATATCAACTTTGTGGATCTTTGTTTTGTATTTTATTTATTTTCAACTACACATGAAAACAACTGCCCTTTATATAATAGATGAGTTGTTACCTCCGTACCTCATCACATTGCATACATATGCCCAAAAAACTAGGGTTTTTTTGTTTGTTTTTTTAAGAGTAATATACAATGGCTTTGACAGCAACAACATATTTTTATGTATAAAATTTAATTTTAGGCATTTTTTTTTGTAATATAACATTTTTAATGAAAACATTGAAAATTGAGTAATGTTGACAATTTTTTTTATTAAATGAAAATCATTCATGAAATTCCATCCAAATTCCCGAGTTTGACAGAAACATTCCCAAGTTTGACAGGATACACCTGGAGAAGGTCGAAAGTTAATCGACTGAACTATAAAAATCACACTCAAGATGAGAACAGTAGTCCGATGAATCCAAATAATACGAAAGTCATTTTCTATTTAATTTTTTTCTGAAGCTTTTGGGGAAAGCCACCGTAATCATAGAAAACTTGTAAGATATGTTTTATTTTTATCATTTTGGTGATGATGCTCTAGAAGAGAAAATTGAACATACAATCTTCTTGAAGGTTGTATTAACGTGAAATCTTTTTTTTTTTTTTTTTTAATTTAATCAGTCAAGCAAGTTTTGCTGACTACACAACCATTCATAATACATACAAACTAAACTAGTTTGTTGTGGATTTTAAAAGCTGTATGTTTTGCATTTTATTTTTACTCAGGTGTTGGCTCTTTCCATAAGCCTGCTGTGGTTACTGTGGCGGGGGGTAAAACAAGCTGTGGCCTGTGTTCAATGGAGTTTGAAAGTCGCTATGAACAGGTATGTAAATATGTTTTTTTATTGAGTGATGTAAATAATGTTTTTATGTTCAGTAAAAATTTTTGTTGAAATATTAAAACTCAAATCAAAGTAAATACTATTATAATATTTTTTAAATATCAATTAAAATGCTTTTAAAATATTTTTAAATATTAAAAATAAAATCCAAATAAATACATTCTTTTGAAATTATTATTTCCGGTAGTGTTGCTTCAAGAGTTACGCCCCTTTATCTTGAAACTTGTTAGATGCTATCTATATACTTTACAGATGTAGCTGAAGTGAAATTCAAAATCGAAATAAATAGTATTAAAATATTTTTTTTAAATATTAATTAAAATATTAAGCATTTATATAGTTTGCAAAGGCGATAGCTAGCATCAACTAAGCAAAAATTAGCATTTTTTGCATGACATAATTTGGGACGCTAAATAATTCTATCAACAATGAAAAAATTTCAAGTAAAAAAAGACTGTCTCCGTAAGAGCATATATTGCTAAGGCAGTTTATGAAAAGGAAGCAGATAAATTCACAAACGAAATATAAAAAATAATAATTTAAATAATAACAACAAAAATGAATGCATGAATACTATACCTATAATTTAAATAATAATAACAAAAATGAATACTAGACTTGAACTATGATCTTCACAAGAATTGTTAGTCCCAGAAATTGTCGAATCAGTTTATGAAAAAGAAGCAAATCAAATAACAAACTGAAAATGTAAAGTAATGATAATACACAAATACTATACCTGAACAATTATAATCAGTTATTCAGTCAAAAAAAAGAAACAAATTAACAAACTAAAAATGTAAAATAAAGATAATACACAAATACTATACCTGAACAATTATAATCAGTTATTCAGTCAAAAAAAAGAAACAAATTAACAAACTAAAAATGTAAAATAAAGATAATACACAAATACTATACCTGAACAATTATAATCAGTTATTCAGTCAAAAAAAAGAAACAAATTAACAAACTAAAAATGTAAAATAAAGATAATACACAAATACTATACCTGAACAATTATAATCAGTTATTCAGTCAAAAAAAAGAAACAAATTAACAAACTAAAAATGTAAAATAAAGATAATACACAAATACTATACCTGAACAATTATAATCAGTTATTCAGTCAAAAAAAAGAAACAAATTAACAAACTAAAAATGTAAAGTAATGATAATACACAAATACTATACCTGAACAATTATAATCAGTTATTCAGTCAAAAAAAAGAAACAAATTAACAAACTAAAAATGTAAAATAAAGATAATACACAAATACTATACCTGAACAACTATAATCAGTTATTCAATTAAAAAAAGAAACAAATTAACAAACTAAAAATGTAAAGTAATGATAATACACAAATACTATACCTGAACAATTATAATCAGTTACTCAATTGAAAAAAAAGAAACAAATTAATTAACAAACTAAAAATGGAACAATGTTAAGTAACAAAATAATTAAACTTGTTAATTAACGTACACAAAACCAAAAGTAAATGAACTGTAACAATAAAACAATATAAAAACTACAAGGAAATTCCATGAGATGAAGCTGAAACATGTCACTTCTGGTCCTTAACAATTTGTGAATGTTTAGAATGAGACCAAAAAACCTTCATTTTTAAAATAAGAAATTTGTTTTTCTTTATTCTAGTTAATCGTAAATACTAATAGCATGTAAATTTTAATGTTATTTATTTATATATGTATATTTTTATATAATATAGAAATAATAGATATAATGTAGAAATTTCAACATTTATTAGTGAAAATGACAGGCTTATCTAACTGTTGGCAACCTACATGACTGACTCCTATTAGAGCAACCTGCTTTAAATTGTGAGGACTGTTCTGGTACTCTCTCAATGGCAGGCTAGTATTGAAGGAAGATTCTCAGTAAACAAGGAAATAGAGTTGGAGAACATGAATGAGTCTAGTGGCGCAGAAGATCATCTGTGACCAGGTCAAGGTAGTAGGAGGCATGTGTCAAATACCAATAACCAACTTTTTCATTGTCTCATGCTCCATGGTCAAACAGAGGTATGAAATGTACCTGGAAAAGCAAAGAGAAGAGTGACAGACAAAAACTGAAGAGAAAGACCTTGAACAGGTAGAAAAATTGAATAAGAATAAAATGAAGACTGGAAAATCATATTTTGTCATTAACTTCATCAGCAGATGACCTTGCTCTGAAAGCAGAAAAATCTGGTAAATTTGTCAACAAATTCAAATGCTTTCAGAAATTCAGCCTATGAAAGAAATAACTGAACTGGCTAAGCTCAAAGAAAAGCTTTAAACCAAACAAAAACTAAAAATGATACAAAATCACTGACAAAGTAGACAGTAGTGTAGTTGTTAGCTTAAGTTGTAAATAGTTGAGTTTTGTTGTGCGTTATTGTAGTAAACTTTCTTTAAAATTTCTTCATGAAATAAAGCGATAAATGAAAGTGACTTTTCCTGTTGTCAATTACTAAGTTTTTTTGTTTATTATTCTTTATATATAAAATTTTGTTGTGAAAACTTGGATTTTGTCTGGAGAAGAGCTTAAAAAACCTTGAAAAATTCTTGAAAATGGACATTAAAAATTTGTATGAACCCTGATTATGTTTCTACTTGGTGTCCTAATGCTAACTTGGAACTGTATCCTGCAACTCCACCTAAACTGACTTCTACTGCTAAGCATGTGACAATGGAAGGTATTTCACATTGGCAACGACGACAACGCTACTTTTGCTACTGACAGCAGGGAATGGGGCATGGCTGGTATCAGAGGGCGAAGCAGTAGGAACTGGGAAGGTGGCTCGGTTTCCATCAAATGTCAAAGCAGTAGGAGTTGGGGGTCTAGTATGGCCTGATGAGCCAATAAAGTTGACATCTCAGCACTTGGCTAGTGTGGATGTGACTCCCACCCCTTTTTTTCTGCATTTTCATCTTACTCCCACATACTTCTCCCTCACCATCGCTGTCTTCACCTATTATAAAAGTACATCCCACATATCAGCTCCAAGTTCATCAAATTCACTGTTAACCAATCAGGGTCATTACTTTCTCAAATTCTTTATCTGTATATGTGTGGTTTCGTTTTAGTATGGTTCATTTATATTCAATATATTTTATCTAAAAATACCTGAAAAAATATATTGGAATCAGGGTTCATAATTTATAACAAATTTAGTAACACGGGAGAAAAACACCCAGGTGAAACACATGAAATTGGTAACTGTGGAAGAAATTCATCTGAAATAAGTCAAGGAGTAAAAACTGATGGAAACAGTTGGACCACATAACCACTCTTAGTCATGTTCATGCAAAACATTGCAGCTACTGGGAGTGTCAAGCTGAAATCATGCTGCCAGACTTATGAGTTATTACACAACCACCTTAATTACATTGAATAAATTCCACCCTGATAACTATTTTAGGGTTAAGTAGAAAGTTAAGTTTAAGAAGTAACTAGCTAAGATAACATTAGTCTATCTCTCCTAAATCCATAATAATAAAACCTTGAAGAATACTCAGCAAATGTCTTTCTTTATGAAAATTTTTTGTCTTAGTTAAACAGATGAGACAATCGACAGCCATTCATGAAAAGAAGCAGAATACATGTAAAAGACCAGCTTATATAAAGACCTGCATATATGTAAAAAGAACCTTTTATTTGTTAAAGAAAATGTTACATATGTAAATAAGTTTTGGGTTGTTGATCTGCATTGAACACAACCAATAAGAAGAAAAAGAATGACTGTACATTTCAATGTACAAGAATGACGGTTTCTTTTGGGATGAGGTGATCAGTCAGTGTTTTTGTTTTTTTTTTTGTTTAAATCTTATTTACTTTAAACAAGGTATATTGCCACTTTGATATAAAGAAACTACTATTTGGAATCATATTTGCAGGGACACTATGTAGGGAGTTGAGCAGCAAGGTGTTTGTTCACATTACCTTTAAATTTTTGCATATTAGTACAGTCACGGAAGCAGGAAACAAAGATGAAATTCCAAAGTCTAGCAGTTTGAGGGAAGGAACTATTAAAGTATAAAGTTTTCTCGCATCTAGGAATCTCTATAGTGAAGGGGATGGATTTTGCTGCTTGTTGGGTTAGTCAGGGGTATTTATGTTGAGGGGCCACAAGTGCTATGAGTTCATCCCAGTATGTTCCATTAAAATACTTGTAAAAGGGACACATGGATGCAACATTGTGGTATGGGACAGGGGTTAAAGCTTGGTTTATAGTGTGGGACTTATTAGATTGGAGACTTTTTATTAACCCTAAGAGGGAGAGACTTGTAGAAGATGCATCAGCACAGATGTGGTAACAATATTCATCCATGGTGGTTTTGTAGAGATACAGGATACTGTCAGGTGTGAGTAGTTCTACAAATAATGCTCAATCCATCCATCAACCCTGCAAGGTATAACAGCTATCAGAGACAAACACTCAACCCTGCAAGGTATAACAGCTATCAGAGACAAACACTCAACCCTGCAAGGTATAACAGCTATCAGAGACAAACACTCAACCCTGCAAGGTATAACAGCTATCAGAGACAAACACTCAACCCTGCAAGGTATAACAGCTATCAGAGACAAACACTCAACCCTGCAAGGTATAACAGTTATCAGAGACACACACTCAACCCTGCAAGGTATAACAGCTATCAGAGACACACACTCAACCCTGCAAGGTATAACAGCTATCAGAGACAAACACTCAACCCTGCAAGGTATAACAGCTATCAGAGACAAACACTCAACCCTGCAAGGTATAACAGCTATCAGAGACAAACACTCAACCCTGCAAGGTATAACAGTTATCAGAGACACACACTCAACCCTGCAAGGTATAACAGCTATCAGAGACACACACTCAACCCTGCAAGGTATAACAGCTATCAGAGACAAACACTCAACCCTGCAAGGTATAACAGCTATCAGAGACAAACACTCAACCCTGCAAGGTATAACAGTTATCAGAGACACACACTCAACCCTGCAAGGTATAACAGCTATCAGAGACACACACTCAACCCTGCAAGGTATAACAGCTATCAGAGACAAACACTCAACCCTGCAAGGTATAACAGCTATCAGAGACACACACTCAACCCTGCAAGGTATAACAGCTATCAGAGACAAACACTCAACCCTGCAAGGTATAACAGCTATCAGAGACAAACACTCAACCCTGCAAGGTATAACAGCTATCAGAGACAAACACTCAACCCTGCAAGGTATAACAGCTATCAGAGACAAACACTCAACCCTGCAAGGTATAACAGCTATCAGAGACACACACAGGAATGCATTGCTGAATTTATGTGAGTATAATAATACTCCCCCCTCATTTGAAAATCCAGAAAGAGATTTTGGACAAGGTCCAGTTGAAAAATCAAGTATTTTATGTTATATTTTTGGTATTTTGAAGAATTAAAACAATAAAATGTAGAGAAGTGGATGTTAGATGTTTGAAGTAAATGCAACCTTAAGTCTGGTCAGTACAATAGGTGACCATTTTCAGATACTGGATGCTCTGTTACATTTCTTTTGACTTGGATGTACAAGCATCTGGGAACTGCATTTGAATTTGATATTTCCCAGAAACTTTGTCCTTTAGAGGAAGCCAGCTCAGTCCCCCCCCTTCCCCTAGGTGAATGGGGAAAGTGTTGTTTCATGTTGACTCTGCTTTTTTTTAAATATGTTTACAATTTTTTTTTAATTATTAATTACTTTTTTAAAATATGTTTACAATTTTTCTTTTCCTGTAGAGTGAACACTTCCGTTCTGACTGGCATTTGTACAACCTAAAACTTAAGCTTCGTGGTATTTTACCGATCAGTGAGAATGAATTTGCAGATATTGTTGGTAAATATTTTCTTTTTTATGATTTGTTTTTTTTGTCTATCTCTCTATATCTCTCTTGCTATCACTGTCTCGCTCTTTCACTCTCTCTGTCTTTCTCTATCACTGTCTCGCTATTTCACTCTCTCTTTGTGTCCGTCTTTCTCTATCACTGTTTTGTTCATTCACTCTCTGTCTTTCTTTGTGTCTATCTGTTTCTGTCTCTTTCCCTCACTATCACTGCCTTGCTCTTTCACTCTCTGTCTCTCGTTCTGTCTGTCAGTCTGTCTCTCTCTCTCTTTCTCTCTCTTTCTCTCTCTCTCTCTTTCTCTCTCTCTCTTACTACCACCATTTTGCTCTTTCGCTCTCTGTCTCTCTTTCTTTGTCTCTGTCAGTGAGAATGAATTTGCAAATATTGTTTGTAAGAACTTTTTAAAATAAATTTTCACCATTTTCTAATGTCCATTTTATATGCTGGTAAGCATTATACAGTTTTTAAGAAATTAACTTCCAAACTTACTTGTCCTTAGCTAAGTCTTTATTGATCATTTCCCTGAAGACCATTTTTATCAATTCTTTTTTATGTTTTTCTTTGCCTTCCCCTGTAAACTGAACATGCTATTTCAACTGTTCTACATCTACAAACCCAAGAATTCTCATCTTTTAAATGTGGCCATACTATCAAAGTCTCCTGCTCTGCACACGTCTCCCGGATTTTATTGTCCAGATATCTTTCTCTAATGTCACCTAAGCCTGTCTTTAAGACTCACATTACACATCGATTGTATAATTCTCATATATCATTTCTCTCAATTTGTGTCCTCAACTTTCACTGGCTAGATTTCAATTCCATCAGTCTGAATAATCCAAATGTTTTCCTGAATTGTTTCTCTGCATAAATATATTTACTTTAAAAAGTAAGATTACAAATGCACTTTGCTGTCATAAAGTAGATCACAATTGTTTACAAACAGCTATGTGATATCATTATCATCATATTCAGTTGAAAGTTCATTTTCCATGTGGTTGAACGGTTTTTAGAAATTGACTTTCAAACAAACATATCTCTGACCAGGTCTTTATTCATCCTTCTTTATCTCAAGTCTATCTTTATCACTTATGTTTTCCTTGACCTTCTCCTGTGAACTTAACCTGCTATCTCAACTGTTCTACGTTTACTAAGATAACAAGTCTTCTTAATAGCTCTGCTATTCGAATATGTTTGCTCCACATCTGAATTCTCATCCATCTCCATTGTTTTTCACTTATTAACCTACAAGACAAAGTTTTGAAAATGGGCATTCTTTGTTTCCAAATTTTTTTCAGATGAAGATTGATTATTCGTATTATTTGGATTTCTCAGACTACTGTTCTCATCTTCAACGTAATTTTCACAACATTCCAGTTGCTGTAACCTCTGACCTTCATAATGTGTATCTTGTTGAACATGGGAATCTTGTTGTCAAACTCAGAAATCTGCACAGAATTTCGACCAGAACCCTTTATTTATCCATGCAGGTAGCATGCTCTCATCCCATCAGCCATGACTGGGTAGAAGTCCTAAGTAATTTGCAATTATATTTTGAGTGTTGTTCACACTAAGGATTGAACCTTCAACCTCCAGAATAGTGTAACTTTACAACTGAATTTTATCAAGTACTTTATCTACTATACCATGGGTGTTATAGTAGAAAGGTGAAAAACCAAAATGTTGTAAAAATAACATTCAAGATGAGAAAATTAGTCTGAAAAATTGAAATAATACGGATCGGCATTCTTGATTTTCATGGTCTTTTTTTTTTTTTTTTTTTGCCCTTGAACCACAGATAACTTATCTAGCAGCATTTCTGGTAGCGATTCTGATTCAGAAGACGACGAAACCGAAAGTGGTAGCAGCAGCAATAACCAGAACGGTGTGGATGTGAATCGCTTAGACATTGGACCATTGGGTGTCCCTCTGGTGCCGGTTACACAACAAGAGGGATCCACCTCAGATCCGTGCCTTTGCAATGATAATCTCTCTTTCGGCACCAATGGCAGAAGATACCCCAAACTCTTTCTGAAGAATTCTGATGGTGAATTGATCTCAGTTTATCGCTGCATTTTGTATCACAAAAAGGTAAATGGATTTTTTATTTTTTACTAGCTGGACCCAGCCATGCCATTGCTGTGACTCACTTTGCTTAAACAGAAAACAAACAAAAAATGTATGTTTCTTTATGTTTATGTTCTCAATACTTGTGGATACACAATGTTTTGGGACTTGTTAATGGTTATAGCAAATCCCCAGCTAATTGTGAAGTGCAATGTCTTAAATTAAAATAGTATATCCGTTGAAGTCATTCAATGCATGTTTGCTGCCCGTTCATCCTTATATTGACAGAGGGGAAAACATAAGGGTTTAATTTTACTATGGACATGTATTTGAGCATGCAATGGAAAATCTCGTAAATTAAAAAATTTAGCCAATTTTTTTTTTTTTTTTTTTTTTTTTTGTATGAAAGTGTAGTGTTTTACAACCGGACACCCGCACATAAACACATGCATGCACAAGCTATAATAAAAAACATTAGCGATGTGCAGTGAGAGAGAGAAGTGGAGGAGAGTTACCCCTTTACAAACAGAATATTAAGGAATAGAAGTTTGACACCTACAAAGCAACTAATAGTGTAATGTATCACACACACACAAGACTGTAATGACCTAAGCATTAAATGAACTTGAGGCTGTGCAAAGTAATCTGTCTATTAGTGACGCCATATTGTAATTTTAGCAACCGTTCGTTTATAAAGTGTAGAAATGTATTCTGGCATATGAGAATTTTCAGAGTTCAGCCAATCAGAATAGATGGAATTTGGTGAGGGAGTCTTTATTATTTATGAATATGAAATTGCAAAGATTATGTTAGGTCTATATATTTATGAGCCAGTTATGATAGGTGAAATCACAAAATCTGGAATGTGTAGAATTCATTCTGGTGACAACTGGGGGTAGTGGTAGGACTAAATATTTAGGGAGGAAAAAAGGGACTTCTTTCTCTAAAGATGTTGTGATTGTGATGATGTTGCTCGTAGAATGCAATGTAGCAATTTAATATCATAACTGAATGTGTATTAAAATAGTGTTTGAAAGCTACATAGTGGCTAATAGCGTAGATGTATTGAATTTGTATGTGGCATCTGTTGTTGCAAACCTACGATACTTTGGTCCAGAGGGGAATTTCTGCAGTCATTTTATTATATATAGAGATGAAGCAGTCAGATATGTTTCTCTATTTTTCTCTTTGTCTCTCTGTCTCTTAGCTAAAGGGAATAACTTCTTTGCTTGTAACAAGATTAGAGACAAGTGTGTAAAAATAAATAAATAAAAGCTTTCCACACTGAGTAAATGTAAGGTCAGAAAATTCCATTAAAAATGAATAGAATTATGATTATATTGCAAGATATGACGTCATAGAAGTATGTGGCAAAGAAGTGAGATTAATTCAGCATTCTTTTGGATTTACAGGGTCAAAGTGAGTAGATGACATTTTGATGTCCACCAAATGGGTCCATATGTCAACAGTCAAGCAGAACCCGCTTGCAATACATGATTGTTGTAAATGTCCTCCTATAATTCATACAAATTCATCTCTCTCTCTCGTCCATCAAACAATTTGTTTGGTTACGACTCCTGTCAAGTGCTCATATCATAAATCTTTTCAATATCAGCTTGATCTGGATTTTCAATTTTCCCAACTTTATTTCCTTTCATCTGAGACTGAATTGTTCAGTTTTGGCGTGGAGTACATTAAAAAAAAATAAAAATTATGAAATGCATTGTGTGAAGGCTGCTTCGAAACTATTGTTGAGATGAATGCAGTACATTAAAAAAAAATAAAAATTATGAAATGTATTGTGTGAAGGCTGCTTTGAAACTATTGTTCAGATGAATGCAGTACATTAAAAAAAAATAAAAATTATGAAATGTATTGTGTGAAGGCTGCTTTGAAACTATTGTTCAGATGAATGCAGTACATTAATAAAAAATAAAAATTATGAAATGCATTGTGTGAAGGCTGCTTTGAAACTATTGTTCAGATGAATGCAGTACATTAAAAAAAAATAAAAATTATGAAATGTATTGTGTGAAGGCTGCTTTGAAACTATTGTTCAGATGAATGCAGTACATTAAAAAAAAATAAAAATTATGAAATGCATTGTGTGAAGGCTGCTTCGAAACTATTGTTGAGATGAATGCAGTACATTAAAAAAAAATAAAAATTATGAAATGTATTGTGTGAAGGCTGCTTTGAAACTATTGTTCAGATGAATGCAGTACATTAAAAAAAAATAAAAATTATGAAATGCATTGTGTGAAGGCTGCTTCGAAACTATTGTTGAGATGAATGCAGTACATTAAAAAAAAATAAAAATTATGAAATGTATTGTGTGAAGGCTGCTTTGAAACTATTGTTCAGATGAATGCAGTACATTAAAAAAAAATAAAAATTATGAAATGCATTGTGTGAAGGCTGCTTTGAAACTATTGTTCAGATGAATGCAGTACATTAATAAAAAATAAAAATTATGAAATGCATTGTGTGAAGGCTGCTTTGAAACTATTGTTCAGATGAATGCAGTACAATAATAATAAAAAAAAAAATTTTCATTTTCAGCTGTCTGGGGCCAAATTTCCATATTCAGGCATTTCGGTCCTAAAACACTAAGATTGTGATATTTCAGTTTTTTGTAAAAATTGAGAGATCAGTAAGGGCTGGTCTTGATTTGAAAGACATGTTTAATTTCAGAAGAGTTTCTGATGGGTAGCTATTTTGTACAAGTTCTGGAGATGAAGAATTTTCAGTGGGTAACTGTTCTATACAAGTCCTGGACTTTATAATTTTGTAGGCAAAGAGCAAAAGATTTTTCTTGTGTTGTCACGAAAAAATTATGTGTTGAAATACTAAAAGATTCAATGTTTTTATTGAACAATTCTGGTTTCTGATTCGTTGCTAGCTGAACGTGGCTCTATTTGATTCATCAATTCTTATCACCAGTGTCTATAAGTAGAATCTTCCAACTTTCGGTGATCATACTCTCCTCACTATATCAAAAATATTGCAACAGCTTATTTGAAAGCTATGGTTATGCCAAAAGCACTGGAATTTAAAAAATAACTTTCTTCATTTTTAGGACGTCTGGGGTCGAATTTCCATATTTTGGCATTATGGTCGCAAAAGACTAAAATTGGAATATTTCAGGGTTGGGTAAAGATTGAGAGGTGGACATATGTTCATAAGAAACAAGTGATTGATTTGATTAGTTTGGAAATTTCATTATTGATGACACTGATTTTTTTTTTTTTTTTTTCCTTTGTAGAAAAAATGATGATGGAGTCATTATTTTTCAGAAAGCAGCTGTTCAAAATATTTAGTTTAATTAAAGGAAGAGGAAAGAGACCAAGTGATGTGGATTAGCTACACTAATGAAATTACTTGTGCTGAGGTTTCAAAGGTGTTATTAGAGAGATAATTTACTCATTAGGATAGACCAATATGTAATTAATTACTTCACTTGATTTTATTAGTCTTAATGATGGCTACACACTGGCAGTCTTGAGGCAACATTCCCTTAAATTTCTGTTGGGCACATCTTGTCTGTACTGCTCCCAACAATCGACTTACTAGAAACACATGACACCATCTGTCATATTGTTCGATGCCTGCATTTCTAGCATTTTTTGTCTAGAGTTAATCTTTAACCCTCTGTTTCAATCATGCCACCTGCAGTTGGTATATTTCCATTTGCTGCCAGGTTATCATGACATGTATTAATGTAACCCTTGCCAAAATTCATACTAATTAATATAATCACTACTTACTGGCATAGGGTTCCAATATATAACAACAAATATATCTTTTGAGAAGTTTTTTATCCCAGCATCAAGTTGTGGTCTCCATGAGACCCAGATAAAGACGTACCATGGGTGCTTTCTTTTGAAGAAAAACATGTCCTCCAAGTTAGGAGTATCACATCTGTTATATCTTGCTGTTATCAATAATTTCACTTTACTCTTTGACTTATCATTGTAGAATCCTCCCACTTCTCTCAAATCGGTTTTCACCACATTGAATAATATTCCTGGTTCTATGTATTGGGCAGTCCTTTTGTCTGGTGGTGGTCACTTTGCTGCTACAATCTTTGAAAAGTAAGTACCACATTTTTTGCCTTTTCTCTAGGGATAAATCAAAAAAGATCTTGCATCCTCTATATAAAAAAAACAAAAAAACAAACAAAAAAAAAACAATCTCAGAAATAAAGTTGCAACAACCAATCAAAGATTCAAAAAACACGGTCATGTTTTCATGGGTCAGCCACACTAAAGTTTGAAATGACATTTTCATTGGTCTGTTATTCATTTATTCAAGTTGTGTTCTGCCTGGTACAGACATTGATAGCTCTGGCTCTCCATCTATCTCTCTTGATGCATTCATGAATTCATTGTTGTTCATCATTTTTGATGTTGCCCAGGTGTTCAGACTGTCAACATGTTTCTTGCTGTTGTCCTCTACTTCTTCTACCTTTCCCATCAAACTAATCTGTTCTATTCCGCTTTTTCTGTAGACATGGCCCATGAACCTCATTTGTCTTTTTCATACTGTTCTTATTAAAGACCTTTCTGTGTTTACCATATCTAATAACTCTTGGTTTGTTTTCTTCTCTGTCCAGGGTATCTTCAAAATTCTCCTCGGGAACAAAGTTTCAGTTGCCTCTAGTCTCTTCTTTGTGCTGTTGGTGATTGTCCAGCACTCACAACCGTATAAAAGAACAGACCATACATATGCTAGAAGTATGATGAATTTGGTATCTATTTTAATGTTTTTGTTGGTCATGATTGATGACAATCTCTTGAAGGTAACTTTGGCTGCGGCTATGCAACTTTGTATTTCAGTAGTGCACCTTCCATCAGATGTGATCCAGTAGCCAAGATATTTGAGTTTAATAAGTTGTTTAACTGTTACATTGTGACCTTGTAGCTTGCATGTTGGAGCTTGGGTGTTCTTGGATACTTTCATGCTTACCATTTTTGAGATGTTTAAAGCAAGTCCTTTACTTTTACTTGTTTTCACCACAGTATTCAGCATGTGTTGGAGGGTTTCTTCAGATTGTGCTATTAACAGTGTCGTCTGCATACCTAAGATGGTTAATGTTATGTTCATCTCAAACTTATTCCTTTGATGTCTTCAATTTCCCTCAGTATGTTTTCACTATGGAGGTTGAATAAATCTGGTGATAAAACACACCCTTGGCGGTCTCCTCTCCTTATTAATGTTTCCTCACTGCTCGTGTGACAAACCACCGACCCCATAGTTGTGTGCCATAGATTACTACCTCCATCTGTTCATGGCCCTGTCGGTGGGGCATTAGAATACGCCGACTACCCCCCTGCAGAGGGTAAAAGTCCCTCAATGGGGGTCCTGGATATGACCTTAAACTATATCCAGTGGTGAGGCCCCAGCTTGTGGGCTTTGGGGAGTGTGGAGCCACCCTTTAATTACCATTGCTCCCTGGTCCACTCTGACCCGGAGTGGTAGTACCTGTTAGGGTCCCAACTATGGGTTAAATAGAAACCGACGTGAAAACAATTCTATTAAAAACATTTTTTCTTCAAAATCTTTGGATTCGGCATTAAATAACTCGAAAAGGGTTGATATGCCGTAAAACAAAAACAACCAACCAATCCATCTGTTCATTGTTCTCGTTGGCCATGTCATCATCTTTTGGTTCACGCTGGTGGCTGCCGACGGAATGCACATGGGTCACAAAGTGGAAGTAAAATAAGTCGTCGAACAAGACAGGAAAAACAACGCCATGTTTCACATATATTTGACGGTTGGACTTGGGAGTGTGTGTGTCTTCTCCCTGTTCTATCGGTGTTATGTTTGTCTGTCAGTTGCAATTTGGCTCTATCTCTGTTTCGCAGTCAGCTCTAAAACTGTCCGTAGGTGTTGCTATCAACTCCCATCTGCCGCAAACGGCATCTAGTTGTCAACTAACTGTCTTCTCTGCATTGGTATCTGAAGTCACCCCCCCCCCCGGTCACATGGAAGTTGCCTTTCCCTTGTAATCTGTTTTGTAGGCTTCTATTGTCATTGTCAAATCTAAAAGGCTCAATCTAAAAATACCTACGGATACATTGTTTGCTACTTCCTATTTCATTGTACATTTGTATGACATTTCTTATCTATTGTTCCCCTCTCAGCACTTAGTGACTCATGGGTCACCTTCATAGTATCACACTCGCCATCTATTCTAACTACCGCCTTTTGTCTCCAATAGAAGTTGTTCAGAATTCTTAGGTCTTTCTCATCAATGTCTAGTTTATTTAGCATTTTGAATAGGTCTTCATGCCTTACCTTATCGAAGGCTTTAGAGAAATCGATAAAACACAGGTAGAGGCCTTGTTGCATCTCTATACATCTTTCTATCAGCATTGTCATTGTGAATATTATACTAACGCTTAAAATAGCATTTTCATTGGTTTGTTATGCTTATGTTTGAAATAGCATTTTTAAGTCTGTTATGCTTACATTTGAAATAGCATTTTTATTAGTCTGTTATGCTTATGTTTGAAATAGCATTTTTAAGTCTGTTATGCTTACATTTGAAATAGCATTTTTATGTCTGATGCTTACATTTGAAATGCCATTTTCATAGGTCTGTTATACAAACATTTGAAATGGCATTTTTATGTCTGTTTTGCTTACATTGGAAATAGCATTTTCATTGGTCTGTTATGCTTACATTTGAAATAGCATTACTATTGATTTATCACACTTCAGTTTCAAATAGCATTTTCATGCGAAACATACAGATTAGATGGTCACTTTTTACATTATTTTGTTTAACTTTTAATAAAATCATTTTGCACTTCTTTATTTCAGTGGAAAGGTTGTGGCCCACAAAACCTTTCACCGCTACACTGTTCGTGCTAAGCAGGGCAAATCACAAGGGTCAAGGGATAGCAGAGGCAATGCACCACGGTCAGCTGGAGCCACTCTCCGCCGACACAATGAGTCAGCTCTTATTCAGGTAAGTGTGTGTATGTGTGTGTATATATATATATATATATATATATATATATATATATATATATATAATAATGGCAAGCAATCTACGAAAGATTAATGCAAGCAACAGTAAATGTAGTCACTAGTTTCGTCTTCTCTGCGCCAGCCTCTCGAACCAAAGGTTCTCAAGTCCTTCACCACCCTTACTCAAGGCACGCCTCCATGCTGGTCTATCTTCAGCTAGCTCCTCCCACACATTCATATCGATGCCAAGAGCGATCAGATCCCGTTTGGCCACGTCTTTAAAGTGCAGCACTGAGCAACCGCTGATTTTTGGTCAATTTGCCAGTTTGCTGTTGAGGATATCCTTAGGGAGACGGGCATTCTGCGCAGGTGTCCAAGCCAGCATGCTCATCGTATCTTGAGTGTCTGGAACAAGGAGCGGCTGCCGGCACGTGTTAGCACCTCTTTGTTGTTGATTCTATCCCACTAATTGATGCCCATGATACGTCGCAAGCATCAGAGATGGTAGACGTTCAGTCTTTTCTTGTGACGAGCATACGTGGTCCAAGTCTCTGCTCCATACAGTAGGGTACTCAGAACGCAGCATTCGTAGATGCGGAATTTTGTGCGAGAAGTGAGGTATTTATTAAACCATGCTTTTTCACGTAGTCGGTTGAAAGTAGATGCTGCTCTACCTATGCGCGTTTGTAGCTCCTGTTCAATGGATACTCCCTTGTTGATGTTGGATCCAAGATACGCAAAGTTCTCGACAGTCTCTATCTTGCATATCAAGAATATATATATATAATTACTATTATTCACTCCAAGCAGGGGTATCATAATTGGAAAGTTGTTATGCAAGGTGTTTGTTCACATTATATATAAATTTTTGCATGGTGATACAGTTTTGGAAAAAGGGATCAGGGAAAGAATTCTAAAAGCTAACAGTTTAAGGAAAGAAGCTATTAGAGTAAAACACCTATCATCTGGCAACTTCTAAAGTGAAGACATGAAATTTTGTTGGGGAGTCACTAGTGCAGCAAGTTTGTTGGAGTACATTTCATTAAAACAAGCCCAGGGATGCAACATTGTAGCGACGGGGAAAAAAGTTTGTAGACAGTATTAAATCTATTAAAGCCTTTTTTAAACAATATTCCATGAATAAGCAAATGGTGGCTTTGTAGAGATATATGATACTGGCAGGTGTGAGAAGTTTTCTAGCATGGTAGAGGGAACTCGCCTTTCTTGTAGCAACCTTGGCAATATCTTCTATGCATTTATTCCAGTTCATCTTACCAGTGTGAATGTTAGGCTGTATAGTTTGATTGAAACTTTTTTTGTAAATAGAATCTTTTTTAAATATACTATATTGTTTTGTTCCTAATTCAATCCAAAGTAAAAAACAAAAATGGTGTTAAGGCAAAATGTGTTCTTTTGGTTATTGTATTTTCTTCAGAGTATAAGTAAAAGAAGACTGGAAGGTGTTTAATCATTTTTTTAAGGCATGTAGCTGTTTGATGTAAAAAGCTAAAACAAAAAAAAAGTATCACTTCAAGGTTTCAAACTAGCCAACAAGTGTTGTATGGATAGATTGGGTTAATGAATGTTAGGTAGACCGGGGGATAACACTGTAATGATCAGTAATGGTGGAATTTGGATAGGATTTAATTATATAAGAGGACGGCTCTGTGATACAATAGATGATTCCCTACCCCCAAGTGCTAGGGAGTAGGAGATAAAAGAAAAAAGATGCATAACAAAAGAAAAAGAAGTAGTTTATTGGGTGACAAAAGAAATATGAAGTTTGAGTAGACAATAGGTAGGAATTTCTTCCTTAACACAAAAGAGAGCTAAGGGTAAGGTTTGAATTAGGGTGTGACAAATGATGGCAACAAAAGAATCGAACAATGGACCTGAGATATATTTAGATTTGATTTGCTAGGTACTTTAGGACTGATAATTAGTTTTATGAAGGTGGTAGAGCAGTTTGTTAGTGATAGTCAATGTGTTTTTACAACACTGTCCAGTTGGCGACTATTGGAAACGTTTTTTGGCAACGGTCAGAATTGAGTTGTGAGTTAGTTGACGATACTTGGACGCTTAATGAGTTGTGAGCAGGACACAAAAAAACAGATTATAGATTGGGCCAGGTCAGAAAAGCTTTGGGAGATAGAAATAAACTGACAGCAACAGACAACCCCAGCCTCGACAGGACATAGAAGTAGGCCTTAGCGTGTACATAACCAGAGTTCGACCAACATATATGTGAAGCATTATAATTTGTATTTTCCTTTTGTTTCCTGTGTTTTATTTTGTCTTTATACTTGTGAACCCCTGCGTTCCCCTTTCTGGCCGGCAGTATGAGGAACTATGATAATATGGCCATAAGCAGAAGATGGAGAAATTCATGCCATAGAACATTGGGGTCAGTGGCGACTTGTCAAGTGGGACAGATACTTAATTTCATAGCTTAACAAGAACTTATATACAGTAAACTTGAAAATTACCATGCTATAGTTAACTGGCAAGCAGCCCCACAGTATTTTGTTCCACAGAAGCAAAGAAACTTTGTTCATAGAATTTTTGTTTAGTTTTAGGCATTGATAGTGAGGAAAATTGCTGACAGTTGTTGTAGCTAGACGAGTGTGTTTTGTGAATATTTTATGGAGTGGGGACCATAAATTGAAGCTCAGTCGAGCATCTTCCATAAAAATAACAATATAGCAGAGATAGACTCGAAGCATTTCTTCTGTGAGGTGAAAAGGTTATCACTCCCTAGATTTCAAAGCGGGTTTTGTACCCTGTTTTACAAGGTTGTTGAAAATAAACCTGAGATCCACTTTCTACTTTCCACAACAAAATGTGTTCATTGTTAGACAAACTCATCTATCTCTGATTCCATTTGAAAGGCAGCGTGGAAACCAACAAATATATTTTCTAATTTATTTTATTTCATTTATTTTTACAGGATGTTCAAGAATTACTGATGAGCTGGACTGATCATCTGAAGAAATGTGACCTGATCTTCGTCAGGGCACCTAGCTACAATCAACAAATGCTTTTTAGTGGCAAATCTTCACCACTGAATCGCAACGACATGCGGATTCGTATTGTGCCTTTCCATACACGACGACCTACACACAATGAAACAAGACGTGTTCATGAGATGCTAGCTTCAGTGGAATGTTATGGTGAGATGTTCTTTTTTGTTATATTCACAACATTAGAATCGATTAAATATTTCAAAATATTTGGAGCATTTTTAATAACTTGATTGCAGTACTTGTAAAACAAGAATGCAGCATTATTGCAGTTGCAATTGTTGTAATTGGAGCTTGAACTTGGTAGAGCGTGAGATCTAATGGATTAAATGCTTTGTTTTGAATCTTGTTTAAGAGGGAGAAACTAGTGGCGAGTGAAGCAGTCCGGATGTTGTAATGATACTCAATACATGGATGAATGGTGGCTTTCTAGAGATATAGAATATTGCCAGGCATATGAAAGGTTCATGTACTTTAAAAAATGAAAAGTATTAGCTGATTCATGACAATTAAAATTTGTCTTGGATATCATATGAAACTCAGGGATATGCATTCTCCACATTTTAGCAAAATTCCGCTTTTTTATAATCAAGAAAAAAATGTTTGTTTTTTTTTTTTGTTTTTTTTGTAATCTAGAAAAGTAGAATTCCACATTTTTTTTTTTTAATCTAGAAAAAATGGGATTTTATTTGCATGTTTGAACAAAAGTAGAACATATATCTGACGAAGGAAATTTCCGAAATATTATACAATGCAAAATTTCATTTGACCATGCCAGCGCAAGTAAGAACACAATGCAAGTATAAAATTTAAGAAAGATAAAAACATATACTGTATGTATTGATAAAGATGGATCTGTATAGCTTATTCCGCTGTTATGCCTTCACTTTGTGTCTATCCATTACACATCTGCATCGCCTTTTATGGATTTCCTTTATACACACACACACAAACACACACACACACATATATATATATAATCTTCAAGTACATTGTCACCCTGGTCTCAGTCTCATGACCAATATCCATAGCTTGCACATCAAGATGGTAAAAATAACTGATTTTTATTATTTGTTTTAGGTAACGAGTGCGAAATGCGTGAGTTTGTTCCTCGATCTCCACCTCGACATTTTAGTGTGGACAGCGGTCAGTTGGAGATTGTCACTGATTTTTCTCAGTTGAAACGAAACCTTGGGAAATCTTTGACCGATAAGAAGAAGAAAAACCAGAAAGGGAAACCTCCCAGTGGTTCTGGAGAGGCACCAAAGGATGAAAAAAATGCCAAAGGTACAGTATTTTCTCACACACACACACACTACCTACAATTATATATTGTTTTAACAAAAAACAAGACTTAAAAGAATGGGTTGATAGCAACAAATAGTGTATTTCATCGTTAGTTACAATTGTTTCAAGACTATTTGGACAAATCCAAACATTATGTCGTTTGAAAATTTTCACAAGAACAGCCTTTCTTCAGACTTATTGAATAAAAACACTTTAACAATAAAACATTATGGAAACCATTTATCTTATAAGGAAAAGAAAACCAGTGAAAATATTTTACCTATAACGCATCCTTGCAAATTATTTTTTTAAAGATTTATATATTTACCTAATTTGTATCTCCATTAAAAAAAAATAAAAATAAATAAAAAAAATTTAAAAAATCATACAATGTTACCACTAATTACCTATGTCCATTTAATGTTTTATTAACATTATTCATTGATTTCTTAAATTAAATTTCTTTATTTCTTTATTTAATTTAAATTATTTTTTATCAGGACTCATCAACTAAGTTAAATTGTTACGATTCTATGTTAGTTTCGTATCTGAAATTTGCTTTGTTTGTTTACAAAAATATCGGCTAACCTATTTATGTGATTTAAGAAAAGTTTTTGTTTAAAACTTATTCAATAAGGAAAGAAAGTTTACTGTTACCTTATACTTAGTTGATTCTCATTCTTCATTTAAAATTAAGGGTCTCAATCTATTTTTTATTTTATTTTGTTCTTTTCTATTAAAATTTACAATTATCGGATATTTTAGATATAGAAAGGGAGATAACTCTGTAAGTTCGAAATTTTAAAGGTTTAGTTGAAATTATAATTTACAAATTTTACTGATCTAAAAACAGAATCAATTAATCCCCATTCTTTAATTACTATTTTTTTTTTTTTTTGTTGAATTCATATTGCTAATTTTTGTTAAGCTATTTTATTGATCTAGAAACGGTATCAACTATTTCACCATCAATATGACTAAAATTGTATTCCCAGTTTTGAAGCAATATTGCTAATCTTTGTTAATCCTTATTATAGATCTAAATTTCTTATCTAATAATCCATTGTTTTTATTTCTAAAAATGTGTTTCTAGTGTAGAATGTTAGATTCCAGATTTACTTGTTAGATTTGAATCATTCATCACGTCTAATTTACAACATTCTTAGCTATTTAACTCTATATTAACTTTGGCCTTGCACTCAAGAACCTTTATTTTTTCCAGAATGTTCTTTCTCTCAGCTACATTTAAGACGTGATCGCAAAAATCTATTCCTGTGAAGACATCCCTGTATAACATCCAGCCTTTTATTTAATATTTCTTCTTTAGAATTCACTATGTAGAAGGCTTCCAATAAACACAGATTGCACCTTTTGATTTCCCAGGTTTATACTTACTACCCTTATCTACTATTGACCATTTCAATTCAAAATCTTTTTTTGTTTCTATGAAGTTCCCTGACCCAATCACCTAATGCAGTTGTGTTCCTCTTTTTATTTCTAATATTGATTCTTGTACCATCCCCCCCCCCTTCTATCATTAACACCTTCTCTATTAGTTTCCATCTCTGGTTCATTTTTGAAATGACATAATGTTTGGATTTGTCCGAATAGTCTTGAAACAATTGTAACTAACGATGAAATACAGTATTTGTTGCTATCAACCCATTCTTTTAAGTCTTTGTTTTTGTTAAAACAATATATGAATGTTCAATTATGAAATATGATAATTTTGTAGCTTACACTTTAAGCCATCTCTTTTTGGCTTAAAATTTATTGGTATATGAGCAATTACTGTATTATATAAACCCAGTAAAATTTGGAATACTACAAATAAGACTATATATATATATATATATATATATATATATATATAATGTGTGTGTGTGTGTGTGTTGCCTGTATTAAAAATTAGAAAAGAGAACAAGAAATTGATAAAAATGTGGAACTTATGTATAAGATTTATATGTGCATATTACCTTTTTAAACCAGCTGCACGTGCATGGTCCCCCTCTGGTGCTGCATGTGAGATGGCGCCACAAAAATAGTGAAGAAATGATGAATGTAAGAAGTGTGAAGGGCCAACGTTGCCTTCACATTTTCACCAAGTTTCAGAAAAATCTAATGGATGGGGCAAAAGTTATAGGGTAAAAAGTGTCATTTTTTGCAATTTTGGGGTATTTCTAACCACTTTTGAGCGCCTGGGAATGCCAAATCCCAGTGAAAATAGACAAACGGTGCAGTTTCATGCCTTTAGACAGGTATATTTGAATTTAGCACCATGGAAAATCACTATATAGACATACATATCAAGTTTTTGAGTAGTATGAAAAAAGAGCTCCACCAAAGGCGTGTCTTTTTAGCTCTAAAAGTCCCAGAAGGATGCAAACCAAAATTTTGTCAGGGTCACCCATACTGAATTTATATTAAGGACAATGACCTCCATATTTTGGCCAAGTTTCAGGAAAATCTAATGGATGGATCAAACGCTATAGGGCAAAAAGTGTCATTTTTGCCCATTTTGAGGCATTTTTACCTCTTTTGAGCCCCTGGGGATGCCGAATCCCAGTGTAAGTGGATAATGGTGCAGTTTCAGGCCTTAACACATGTATATTTCAGTTGACCACCATGAAAAACCACTATATAGGCAGACATATCAAGTTTTTGTTGAGAAATATGAAAAGAGAGCCACAAAAAGGGGCATTTTTAGCACTGAAAGTCCCCGGGAACGCAAACCAAAATTTTGCCAAGGTCACCCATACTGGATTTATATTAAAAACAATAGGCTCCAACTTTTGGGCCAAGTTTCAGAAAAATCTAATGGTTGGATCAAAAGTTATGGGGCAAAACATGTCATTTTTGGCCATTTTGAGGTATTTTTGACCTCTTTTGAGCCTCTGGGGAGGCAACAGGAATTTTCGCCAAAAAAAATTTTTTACTGTGCAAATCTATTAAATGAAATAGAATTTGTGGCAAAATTTCAGGAAAAACTAATGGACAGTTATCTGGCAATTGTCCAGACTAACTAACACACGGACTGATGCCACTGGAAACATAGGTCCCTCTCCGATAAATCGGGAGACCAATATGTATATGGAGTTATATTTATTTATGCTATGTTTTTAAAAGATTTCAAAATAAATTTTAAAAATCTTAAAATAAAATTAAACTTTGAATAAATTCCTAAATTATAAAGTAAAAAAAAACAAAATTTTTTTTCTCCCGAAAATTTAACATGTATAGAAATAAAACAAAATACTATAGATGCATGGATGTATTCATATTCATGGACGGTCATGAAACAGTTGAAAACAAATAAAAATCCGATTAATTTTTACTTTAAGCTTTTATTTTTATTCTAAATTTTTTGATTTTTTTTTCTTGACTTTCTGAATTTTTGTATGACTTTAAAAATTTTTTATGACTTTTAAATTTTGGGTGTTTGTTAAGATATAATTAAAAAATCGATTTTTGAAATATGTTGTTTTAAGCACCTGTCACATCTCATCTTTGCTGATGATATAGTACTGATGGTACACTCCCCCCAGGAACTAAATGACATCCACTCTAAGAGCAAACCAGTTGACCTCAACATGCATCTTGGGAAAACCAAGGTAATTTTGAATCAGCATGCTGCCAACTCACAAATAATTGTTGATAGAAAGACTATTGAGGAAGTTGAAAGATACATCTACTTAGGAAAGAAAATTATGAAAGATAATCTCCTCCCTGAGATAAAGAAAAGGGTAGCATTGAGACGGGCAGCTTTTGTGAAAGTGGATATTATGAGAAGCTGAAAAGCAAGTATGGCAATCAAAAAGAAAATCTTCAGTGAATATATATATACTACCTATGATGATCTACAGGCCTGATGTCTCACCCAAAATGAATTCTTGGAAGTGGCGCAATGGAAGATGGAGAGGGTAATCACTCTATGAGACAGAAAGACAAATATCTGGATCCGCCAACAAACAGGAGTTATTGATATCAATACTGTCATCAGGACATTCAAACACAAATGGGCAGGGTATGTAGCCAGACAGAATGACAACAGATGGTCTATAACAGAATGGACACCTCATTAACATAAGAGGCCAAAGGGAAGACCAAAAATGAGGTGGAGGGATGACCTGATACAATACATGGATCCCACATGGCAGTGGATAGCTTGGGACAGAGATAGATGGCTAAAGTCCATGGAAAGGTTCCTCATTGAGTGATAAAACCTTTATTGATTGATTGATTGAAGCAAAAACAATATCATATACTTAATTGTCATGTCGAAAATAGTAACATATTCAAAAATTACAAAAATTCATTGAATAGAACTGCTATTGTGTTTTTAGTAAAACAAAAGTCTATCGCTATAGACAACAAATATTGCAGCTATGAACAAGTAATCTAAAATATTTTGGAGTTATATCCCCTGTGTGTAGACTCTCATTGTCTACTTTATAACATCTAAGAAAAATGTGATTTTTACCCAATTTTCCGTGAAAATTACTATTAACTATAAATAATTTTGTACTCGATTGTTCATAATTTTTGGACATATTACTATTTTCAGCATGATAATTAAGTATGCAATATTGTTTTTGCTTGAAATGGCATTTTTTTTTAATCGATCAGTCAACTGTATCTTAACAAACATCAAATTTTGTTTATGACTGAGTTTTTTATGATTTTAATTTTTTACTGAAGTTTCCATTTTTTCTCTGACTTGTAAAATATTTGAGTGATTTTGGATTTTTTTTATTTGGGATGATTATTTTATTTTTATTAGTGACTTTGCGATTTTGTATTTTTGTTTAGGCATGATTGTAAGTGATTTTTTCTTTTCAGTGATTTTTACACATTTTATTCAGGAATTTATATTTAAAAACTTTAATAAAGAAAATGTTTTTGTTTTATGTTTATGGCGTATACACATTTAAAAGTAGTAAACAATAATTTTTTAATTGTCATGTTTCTTTTCAGATGAAAGAGTGGACCTTGTGCAGAAAGAATCTGACCTTTCTTCTTCAGATGATGAGATGGATGGAGAGTTATGCTTTGTCGAAGAGGAGATCAGTATGCTTCATCTTCAGGAAGATGAGGTTGATTTTGGATGCCCAACAGCTGATGATGGAAACAGTAATAATTATGATAAGACAAATAAAAATATCAACAAATCCAACTATAAACCTGTGAAAAAAGGATCCAGTAAGTAAAAACACAGATTTGTTTCTGTAGTGTATTGTAGTGTAAGTAGTTCAAAAAGGAGAAAGACCTTGTCACGGTTTTATTCAACTGACTTGTTCATAATTAATTTAACTAAGGCAAAAGGCCAAAAGAATATATACAAGAATAAAAAGGGCTTAATTTCATTAAAGAAAATGGCATGAGCAAGAATTATAACATAACATTTTAATTATTTTTTTTTTTTTTAATAAAACTATAACGTTCTCCCCCACATTCATAAATCTAGCTGTTCGACCAGTTTGCGAATTCTGTTAGACTAGCGGGGAAGTAGCTCATCACTGAAAGTGCCAGAATCTCAGATCTTTGAGGAGAATGAATCTCGGGTTTCTGATTCACCACATCTGTAGAATTTACATCGGATAGAACATTGTCAGCAGAATCTTGAGGACAACCTGAGCATGGAAAACATGCTAAATGTCTCAACCAATAAAAATTGTTTAAAACCTAAAAAATAAAATCTCTGTGAAAATAGTAAACCAACGCAAAGTTAGAAATTTTTATAAGACATGGTCAACATAATCAGTTTTATCCAGAATTCTCAAGTTGACCGCAGTATTGAAAGACTCCAGAATGTCTGCTCAACACTTCCATCTAGTCTTTGGTCAGAGGAGGTGAAAAGAACTTAATGACTTCCAAGCTTTATTTCATCTCACACACACCTTCCTGCATATTAGCAACAGTCAGGCAAATAAATGAATTGCTACTCACAACTATATGTGCACTAACAAGAACAAGATAAACTAACATACATACAAAATATCATGCTTACTCAGATACGTATATTACACACAAATAATCACACTATGAACATTTTGACCTACACAGTTGTAAGTGTTGTAATGACTAACTTAACTTTCTTCGCCAAACATGTTTGCTTAAATGAAGATTTACTGAAAATAACTTTTGTATGATCTCTTTTATTTTATATTTTATTGGTATGATCTTATAGATTTATGACTTACATCAAGTTTAAAAAACATGAATTCAAATATAAGTGATAAAATAAAACAAATGAATTGGTAAACATTATCCAATAAACATTGAAAATGATTTTAATGTTTCAAAACAATTTATTTTGCTTTAACTATGCATTGGTGTTAAAAATAATTTCAGTGATAACTAATGAATTTAACAAGGTTATTAAGAGTGCTCAATAAAAGAACAGTAAGATAAATTTTTATCAATATAAACAAATTTACATGGTTACAACACTGGACATGCTTATGTTTCAGACAAATGGTCAGTTAAAACCAGAAGTCTTGTCAAGTGACTTAATAAATGGTTGCTTTCTACAGAAAACAATTATCAAACCTTTGAGAACTGGACCTAAGATTCATTAAGTTACCTGACAAAGACTTCTGTTTTTAACTGACCATTTGTCTGAAACATTAGTATGTTCAGTGTTGCAACCATGTGAATTTGTTTATATTAATAAAAATTTACCTTGCTGTTCTTTTATAGAGCACTCTTGATAACCTTTTTAAATTAATTAGTTATCACTCTTGAATACCTTTAACCTGGTATGTATGTGTATGTATGTATGTGTGATATATATATATATATATATATATATATATATATATAAATTGATGTTTTCCATATTGTATTAAATTCTATACTAGACCTGCTTAGTAGGTAATCGTCGCCCAGCATATGCACTGCTTCTTTGAGTCGTTTTACTCTCCCTGTTCCTTTCTATCTATAATTTTTACTTCATCCCATAAGGGTAAATGGGCCCAAGATGAAAACAATAATCCGAATAATACAAATTATCTTTATCTAAAAAATTCAGGAACTTTTATTTTTTTGTTTTTTCAGAGGAAAAGGATTGTTTAAAAAACTTGATATATCATGCTTGCAAGTCTGGTAATGTCTCGCAGATGAAAGACCTCCTCTGTTGGCTTGCTAAAAATACTTCGAAACCAGAAGCCACTCAGGAACAGTCTTGTAAAAATGATATTGATTCTGTTTGTCAGAAAGAAGATCAGTTGTCTTTGATCACCGCCGACATCCACACAAACTGTGATGATGCTTCTGCGGCAATGACTGCAAAATTGGCTTCTTCTAGCAGACAGACCAAAGATTTTTCGCAATCCGAAAGTTCTGAAATCTCTGCTGATGCTTCTGTGAAGACAGCATCTTCTAACAGGCAAGCCGAGACCCAGTTTGAATCAAAAAATAGCACAAACACTGTTGATGCTGCGCCGACAACTGTAAAGACTGAAATTCTGTTGTGTTTAGAAAATGCTACAAATTTTGTCAATGCTTCTGAGACTACTGCAAAGACAGTTTCTTGTAGCGGGCTGGGGGAAACTGTACTAAGTTCAGAAAATGTCACAAACTCTGCCGAAACAATTTTGGAACCTTGTGTTGATCAAGCAAACTCGTGTAACAATCCTATAAATACTGAATGTGATAAAAACCTCCAAGAACAATTTCTTGATTTGGATTTCACTTCTGATCTGAAAATGGCTGCAGATATCAAATTTCCAGAAATCCTAAATGAACGTTGGGGCTCTGATAAAAGGACTTTATTACATATCGTGGCACAGGCTGGACATCTGGAAATAATCTATTTACTGCTAGAAGCTGGCGCTGATCCAGCACTGTGGTAAGTGTATCCTTTTTTCTTTTCTTTTCTTAATATTTTTTGGTTTGATTTTAATTTTACAGTAAATGGTCTTTCAGCTTCACATTTTTTTTTTTAAATAAGAACTTTTTGTTTCGCAAGAAAAAAAAATTCTGATCCATTGGGTGACCCATTGGGCTCAGATTGTTTGAATTAAAGAAGTATGTTTTAAAAGGTCGTTAAATATCTGACAATATTGTTCTCATCACAGGCATTGTGGCAAGACGTAGTTTGCGGACTCTGTGGGGAACATGAGTGTCCCATTTGTTCTGAAAAGTTGCTCAGTTAATGGCTCTCCCCCTCACATTGTGAATTTCATAACCATGAAACTGTGATATAAGTGATATTGATGCTATTGGTTTAGAACTTGGTGGAGATGGTGAATTAGCACCTTTGCACGTCACTTCTCAGCTTTGTCAGAAAGTGTTGTCTTTAGTTCATAGACTTTAAAAAATAGATGAGTTTGTTAGTTAAAGGAATAACAGGACATGATTTTGATATTTTTCAATTTTATTTTCATCCTTTCAATATTTCTTATATATGCATGCATGTATGGATGTAAAATCAGTCAGCATATGATATGAAATATGTGTGATATCATAAAGTTTTCCAAAAAATAGGCAAAACAATTGTTCATTTCTTTTTCAGCAACAACAAAGGCATTCCACCTTATATCATTGCTACTAAAGAAACAAGAAATGAATTTCGGAGATTTATGGGGAAATATCCAGATAAATATGGATATCGGAAAGCCCAGGTAATTCACGTAGATCTTTTTTATTTAAGTTTAAGATTCTAAGTGATATTGCTCAAGCTCTTTTACCTTATAAGAACAAAGTGAATACCCTGAATCACTATGATGCAAATGATAATTGTTGTTTATGTATTTAAAAATAAAAATATTATGAATCTTATGTTTTGGAAGAATAATTTGTATGATGTACTGATATATATAAAGAATAGATCAGGACACCATTAGTATGTGTAATATATATATATATATATATATATATATATATACTTGTTTATTGTTATATAAACATGCTCACATCCCGCTCAGATATCATCAGGCAGCGACTTGACTATTCAAAAGTTCAATGAATTCATTGAACTTTTGAATAGTCAAGTCGCTGCCTGATGATATCTGAGCGGGATGTGTGCATGTTTATATAACAATAAACAAGTATTATCAGCTCTTTTTATTGAGCACTATCTAACAACCTCGTTGAATTCATTAGTCCATTACTTTTGAATATAAAAAAACCTGAGTGTATATGTATATATATATATATATATATAAACACTTACCTTTTTGGGGTCTATCACTCTTGGTAATTGATATTGGCTGCTATTACTTAAGTGTAAAGCAAAGTTCTTTGTAAACAAATGGGGCATTGTGGGAGTGGTGGTCAATGTTTGTATAAAACATTGTTAGATATCATTGTTAATGGTGCCTGTCCCAGTGGTCTGAATAGAGCTATTGACTATCAACTCGATGGTTGTTGGTTCGATTCCAGGGTTGAGATGGGTACTGAAGTAGCTGCACTGAAGAACTGTGATACAGCGAAATAGTCTGTCTGTAGATGACATATATATTAAGAACTAGTTTCCTCTGTGGATAACAATCATTTATTAAATCACCTGAGGACTTCTGGTTTTAACCAACCATTTGTCCGAAATATTAACATGTCCAGTGTCACAGCCACATAAATTTCTTCATATATATATATATATATATATATATATATATATATATATATAATTTAAAGGAGATTAGAACAATAGTCTAAAGAGCTGGGTGTATTTTAATGTAACAGTGAAATTACTAGTTTAATTAAAATACAGGAAATAGAAAGTGCTTGTTGTAATTTAGATATATAATAAGCTCGATAGTTAAATGTCCTAGAGCTAATTCAATATTAAGTAATGTGATTAATAATTTAAAATTTAAAAATCAAATTTTAATTAAATTAAAAATCCGTTTCATAAGTACGATCGTTTCGGAAAACAATGCTTTTTATTGTGGTATACATCAAGTTATGTAGAATAATTATATATAGTTTTTTGGTAAGCAAGGTCTCCTCATCAGCAAATTTTGGAGGGTTTTTATTGAATTTAAAAGACACCATAAATAAACCTAGCATTAAAAGTAAGGCTGATGAATCTTTTAATTTTTCTTTTTTTGAAATCAGGAACTGTGGTTAAAATAGTCATTTAGATGTTTGCTATAGCTTTTTATCTTATATATATATATATAATAGGAAATTTTATCTTATATATATATATATATATATATATATATAATAGGAAATCTACTGTTTGAAAAGCACTCAATATTAAGAATTTAAGATTTAACAGTTGAAAAACCAGACGAGTGCAAAATTGATTTTTAATAAACATTTCTATTTATCAAAATAAAATTGAAATTTTTTTTTTTTTCAAATTTTCGAATAATAAAATATTCTTCTTCAGGAAATTCACAATTCACTTGCATGTATATCTCTGTTCGGGAAGATGACGACGTTAGATGATGTTAGGTTTTTGCAGCTCTTGCAGAGAGGTGTCAATGTCCTCCTACATACAGCGTCTTGTATTCTCAACTGGTCATCCATATGATACTGACCAGGCTCAGTGTTGCTTAGCTTTGATGATCTAACAAGAATCAGTGTCAACATGATACAGAGAGATATTCGTCAAAAATTTAGATGGATTTGAAATCAGGTTAAATTTTTCAAAAATTTTCTTCAAATCCATTGTTCTTTTCTTTTAAACTTAAAGAAATATTTTTAATTGATGGATTTTAAACACTGCACAATCTACAGTTTCATTGTTCAAGTCAAAGAAAATGTTGCATGAACCAAGGTATTATTTGCCATTGATATATACTAAAACCACCCTCCAGAGCAGTAAAGAGTTGTGCCTTGCCTGCCATCAAGAGACACATTTACTCATGTTAATGTAGGCTTATATCTATGATAAAATCATGTATACAACCCCATTTGATGACATTGCCATTCACTCCAATGTTGTGTGCTATGAATGACTTTTTTCTTCATCTGTGCTTTAGGTTCTGGCCGTGTTGTCATCTCTCATATTGGTGGCCGTCAAGGTGGCATCACATGTTCACAACTATGAAAAATAAAATAAAAAACAACTCAAAAGGAAACACAGACTCCAGCACTTTCTGTAAATATTCGTTGTAGTCTGGGTATGACACTATCACCCCTCTACATGCTAAAGTCCACATCTACATCTACTGTTAACACCATGTTCATCAGTCAGTTGATCAACTCATTTCCCATCTTTGAGCCATGATCTGCCTTTGACTGTGTCCAGCTCACAACTCTCCTCAACTTGACTATCATCACTCTCAACTGTTGTAAAACCTAGTTTTTTTTATTACATTTTCACCCCATACAAGGCACATTGCCACTTTGGTGTAGGGGGCTACTAACAGGGGCAACAACTACTGGGGTACTATGTAGGGATTTGGGCAGCAAGATGTTGGTTCACGTTACACTTGAACTTCTGCATGTCAGTAGAGTTGGGGAAGCAGGGACCTGGAATGGAATTCCAGAGTTTAACGGTTCTGGGGAAGAAACTACTGGAGTAGAAAGATCTTACATCTAGGAATCTCTCCAGTGTGGGGGTGGGATTTTATAGCCTGTCTGGTCTGTCGAGGGTGTTCACGTCGTGGGGCCACAAGTGCTTGCAGTTCGTTAGAGCATTCACCATTAAAATACTTGTAGAACAGGCAGAGGGATGCAACATTTCGTCGATGGGACAGAGGCTGAAGCTTAGATGCCAGTTCAGGGCCTATCAGATTTGCGACTCTTTTGAATCTTGTCGAGGAGCGAGAGACTAGTAGCCGATGCATCAGCCCAAATATGACAGCAATACTCCATACATGGGCGAATGGTTGCCTTATAGAGGTACAGGATACTTTCGGGTGTTAGTTTTCTAGCACGGTAGAGAGAGCCCACCTTCCTTGCAGCGGCCCTGGCAATGCCTTCAATGTAATTGTTCCAACTCATGTTTCCTGTGAACGTTAGGCCAAGGAGTTTGAAAGATGGACTCTCAGATAAAAAGTCGTTGGCCATTGCTATAGGTGGTAGAGAAGGTTTCTTGTAATTATTGAATGAAACTAGTTTAGTCTTGGCAACATTGAACGTGACCATCCATTTTTGTCCCCATTCTACTACAGATTGGAGGTCACCCTCTAGTGTTTCTGCCATTTCTTTAGATATGTGTTCATTTGTTTTCCTGTCGTGCCTGTTATAGAGTGTGGTGTCATCAGCATATATACCCATCTCAGAGGCAATTTTGTCGGGGAGGTCATTTATGAATATCAGGAACAGTAGAGATCCAAGGAAAGACCCCTGAGGTATACCCGCATTTATATCATATTGTTCAGATGTACGACCGTCAAGGACAACCTGGATTTTTCTCTTATCTAAGAAGGATTTAATTATGTTAAGTATTCTACCAGTGATACTGTATGATCTAATTTTCCTGAGGAGACCCTCATGTCATACCCTGTCAAAAGCCTTAGATATATCTAGAGCTACCGCTCTGCCCTCCCCCCACTTTGTTCAGTGAATGGTATATACGTTCAGAGATTACAGTAAGGATGTCTGCTGTGGAACGGGCTTGTCTAAATCCATATTGTTGGTCAGTCAGAAGTTTAGCATCTGTAAGGTGATGAACTAGAGCATGGTTAATTAAGGTCTCAAATATTTTGGCAAAAAGTGGGAGGGGACTAATGGGGCGATAATTTAATGAGTCAGTTCTTTCGCTAGAATTCTTGAATACTGGTACCACAGAAGCAGCTTTCTAACAGCCCGGAAAGCAAGATTCATTAAGGCATTTGTTGTAGAGTTTGGAGAGAACTGGAGCTACTTCGGCTGAGCACATTTTTAATAGCACAGCTGGGATGAGATCGGGTCCACATGCTTTTGAAGTGTCAAGGTTTTTTATGATAGCATGCACCTGAGCAGGGGTGATTTTCAGATCGTCTAGTGTGGCGTCTGTCCACATAGGAAATTCAGGTAGGGGGTGGTTGAGGCAAACCGACTGGCAAGCATGTTAGCCTTTTCGGTTGCTGAGCAAACAACCTCGTGATTGTTGGTTAGTGGGGGAATTGTTGATTGCCCATTATTTACTACACTGTTGTAGATTTTCCAGAAGTCACGAGTTCCTAGTTTTTGTGCTTTGATGCGTTTTTTAGTGGTTTCAGTAAATTCTCTCTTAGCTGTCGCTATTTCTTTCTTAACGTTACTTCTAGCTTCTATGTACTCCTGTCTGCTTGAACTGGACTTATGTCGGTTAAAACTGCGGTATGCATATTCCAAGTGGGCTGTCAGCATTTGTTATACAATCATCAGGAACTGTGGTCAAAAACAGATCTAAAAGTGATGCGTGTTCTTCCTGGTCAGGGAAACGGGTTGGAAATGTAACAATTTGTGATAGGGAGTGAGATATAGAGAAGCTATGAGTTGTGCTGCCCGCTGCATCTGTGTAAGTAGAGAATGTGATTGTCAGAGTCCTTACAGCAGAGTGGAAGATATCCACGCATGTTAAAGTAGTTAGAGGGGATGGAGGAGTGTAGGTTAGTCTCACTTAGTGCTAAGATATCCGGGGTATTTGTTCGGAGAAATGCTTCAACATCAGCTAAATTAGTTCTAAGCCCACGGATATTTGTGAATGCAAGCCTCAAGGGAGGAGGCAAGTTGGATTTGTTTGACCCGTAAGCCTGGTTTAAGCTTATTTTTAGATTGTACTGTCGTCATATTTTTTTTTAAAGAGTTTCAGTTTAGGTAAGGGGGAGCTGAACAAGAGGTTATGCAGAGCATCAGACATGCATCACAAGTAGACCATCAGCTGACCTTTCTTCAACTAGGACTGTGGCTTCAGGAAAGCCCACCGGGGATGAGTGCAGGGTCCCTTTCCATACGCGACATGGCACTACAAAAAACTAACTCTAAAAATATATCCAATCATTTTGTTCCCGTCATCTACCACATATTCATTATAACCCCACCTCAGCTTTCTTTTGTCTATAACTTATTCTCCATTGCTCTGTTGATAAACCTATTTCTTATACTTTGTATACCTAGTAAACTTTTTTTTTTTTTTTTAAATTATACTTTTCCTCTTTTGTTTCTTCTTCCTGACACTTGGGGGAGGAACACTGATAATATCACATATAGACACTGGTGTGCATCTGTCATGCTCTCCCAATGATGATAGTAAGTAAAATAATACATTCACTGTTAATAAATTCTGTATTTCTTAAATTTTTTATTTTCTCTTTTAGATTCCAGGACCTTTAACTCCAGAAATGGAAGCAGGAAAAAAGCAGAAGGAATCACTCCGTAAAAAAGCTAAACAGCAACGTTTAAGAGTAAGGGTTTTTGTTTTTTATTTTACATTCAACATAAATAACATGTAGCTCAACCTGGACTTGTCTAATAAAACAATTTTTAGTCAACATTTGATTTTTACCGTTTTTCAACTCGAGCAAGGTGTACTGCCACTTTGATATAAGGGGCTACTATTTGGGATTATGGATAACAGAGGATTATGAGGAGTTAAGTAGCGAAATGTCTGTTCACAACACATTTAAACTTCTGCATGACAGTACACTCGAGGAAGCAGGATACAGGGAGGGAATTGCAAATATACCAATCCTAAAGAAGAAACTATCATAAGGCTTTTCGGTATTTGGGGACCTGGTTGATCAGGAGTATATATGCCGATGAGAAACAAGGGCTATGAGTTCATCAGAACACAATATGTAAAACAAGGGCAGCAATGCAACATTGCAGCAATGGGGCAGGGGTTGGAACTGGGCCAATAGTGTGGGATTTATTGGATTTGAGACTGTTTTTGAACTTTGTCTAAGAGTGAAAGATTAGTGGTAGATGCACCAGCTCAGATATGGCAACAATATTCCATGCATGGGTGAATGGTGGCTTTGTAGCTACAAGATACTCTCAGGTATGAATAATTTTTTAGCATAGTAGAGAGAACCCACCTTCTTTGCAGCAGCTTTGGCAATGTCCTCAATGCATTTCATGTTGCCTGTGAATGTTAAGCTAAAGAGTTTAGACGATAAGCTCTCAGGTAGGTTGTTATTTGTCATAGCAATCAGTGGTTGAGAATATTCTTTTTCTAATTGTTAAAAGAAAGAAGCTTAATCTTAGTAGCATTAAATATTACCTTCTGTTTACAACCCCATTCCAGACTGAAGGTTGTTTTCTAAGGTCTCTGCCATTGCTTCGGATATGTATACATTCATTTTTCCCTTAAGTTTATTATAAAGCATAGTGTCATCAGCAAATATACCCATCTGAAACACTATTTTATCAGGAAGATCATTTATGAATATCAGAATTAATAAAGGTCCAAGAATCAACTCCTGAGGCAAATCAGCATTGATGTTTATTTTATTCATCAAGATAGTCCTCTTCTAGGGTGATACTGTAGGGAAATTGTAGAAACCAAGAAAATGACTTATTGTTAAAGCGTCAGCACATGTGTGTCATGTGGAATCCAGCTGCTGGAGCGGGGAAGAAAGTATCAAGATGGTGATGCCCACAACTTTTATAACTAGTGGTCTTGCAAAGTAATGCAAAATCTTGCTGCTTGACCAGATAAAAGTAGGCCACGGGGAGAATGCAGACAGGCGGTTGTACAAGAATCCTTGTAGATGCTTGTAAGAAACTCCTTGGAGGCTGTTGTAGTGTGTTACTGAGTGATTTTGCTGTTTTACTTTTTTTTCTTTTTTGTGTTACAGATTCATTCATTCAAACATTTTGCTAACAATTTGATGCCATTTTTGTAGAATGATTTGTCTTTGACATCTCAATTGTTTTATAACACTTCTCCATTAGAGCAAAATTTCTTTTGAGGTTTGCAAACAATCAGTTGCTGCTGGGGGCCAGATCAGTGCAGAAGCAATTCAAAATACAATTCATGTAGTTTTGCCATTGTTGTGATCAGCTTGTGATATGGGGCATTATCTTATTGAAAGAGCACTATTCTCTCTTCCTTTGTGGCCGTCTTTTAGCAGTTTCTTCCTCCGATAATCTATATTATATTTCACAGTCTATCTATCCAGTCAACTTTTTCTCGGAAACTACTGGGCCAATCTGGCTGAAATTTTGTATAGATCATTATGATATGATATGGCGAAATAAGTATTATGGTATATGTTTGATGCAAAGAATTAATAGGGATTAACATTAAATGCAAAAATGAGCATAAATTTAACTATAATAAACCATTTGGCATTAAGCACTCATTTTTAGCGTAATGAAGCGGCGTACGTGTGAGAAATCATCAGCGGCCATAAGATAGCTGACTAGCGAAAATATTAGCAGCAGCAGCTGTCTTAGCACATATGCAAATTAAGCAAGTGTGCACACACTGACATCATGGGGAAAAAAGGAAAATAAAGATACAGCATGTGATCGAGCAAAAGAAGCGATCAGACGTGTTTTGACTGGTATGCGGCAAAAGAGAAAATGTGCCGCATCGTCGAAAAAGCAGAAAGACAGGTGATGACAAAGACACATGCGTGAAAGAGTCTCTTTACAGACATGTTCGACGTGTGAGTGATATTTTGAAACACAGTGAAGTGTGTTGTTGGAAATTACTGGAATAAATGCTTTTTGTATTTAAATAAAAAAAAAAATGCAGAGTTGTATCTTCCTTGTTTGTTCCTGCAACAGTACCAAACATTGTGTGAATGGTTGAAATGTAATGACATGGTTAAAGTGTAACAGTCACAACTTTTATCCAAGTTTAGTACTATATAATATTTACTATTGATAAGTTCATAAATCTCAAGATTGATGAACATTCCAAAATATGGAGGCCAGTACTTTTTCTGCTGATGTTTGCATCTTTGGTGATATAACGGCTTTCACCTGCTTGTATACACTCAGCTGACTGTCAATCTGACTTGAATAAAATGGTAAATCTGTTTCATCCATTGTCATATATTGGTGTAAAAGAATTTTTGTTGCGTTGAAACAGTTGCAAACAATGCTTTCAATTTTTGACACATTGGTTTTTGAATAGCTGCAACAAAATTTGACATTCGCTTTGAACACAATTTTTCTCGTAGATAAATGTTCATGCAAAATAGTGATCACTGGAAACTACAACCCCTTGTACCCCATCTACGTAAATACTCCCTACAAGCAACAAAATCCTACCTCTACACACTAGAGATCCCCAGATGCTAGAAAGCCTTCTACTTTTATAGTTTCTTCCCTCGAACAGCTAGACTTCAGAATTCCCTCCCAGGTTCCTGCTGAGAATCTCAAAATTTTAGATTTATATCATCTTTGGTCAGAGAAATATTACTAAAGAAATTACCTTTTGTTTCCAGGTTTTAAAGAGAATTTTTTCCAACTGGTTTTATAAACCTAGAATCACTCCAAAGCTGAGGTTTGACTCGTCATGTTGACAAACCAATAACTGCTGAGTTACCACAAAAACCTGGGTTATAGAGAGTACCATTCTGTATTAGAATATTGTAGAACCCTCTTGATCTTTTTTTGAATGTTCTGGAAAATTCTGAGACCTTCTGGATTTTGTCTAAATCTTTTTATTAATATTGTAGATTTTTGTGAAGGAAAATCTTTCTGAAATGACAGATAAGACCTTTTTCTCTCTCTCTCTCTCTCTCATATATATATATATATATTTTTTTTTTTCAGGAAAAAAAACAGGTAGATGAAGAAGCCAAGATTGTATCAGAGTTAAAAGCCAAACGAGAAGAGGAAGAACTTCGCTACAAGAATCTTTCAGAAAGAGAAAAGGTTTGTTGAGGTCTGGGTTTTATTGAACATTCATTGACCATTTTGCCAGGCAATCTGATTTCATCATTAAAAAATAAGGTGCTTGTGTATTAGAAGTGGATTTTTTAAAAAAGGTAAAAGAACACATTTTAAGTAAAAACACTAGTACATACTTATGTGTCATGTCGAAATTCGTACAAATTCACAAAATTAGAGTAGAAAAATAATTACATGTAAAAATAAAATTCAGCAAATAATGCAATTATTATATCTTGGAAATTTATCAATGTTGCTGTTACAAATTTATCAATTTTGCTAAAACATGTGAAATAAACTGACGTCTTTCTGCGTCTCTGCATAAAAGGTTATAAAATATTACGTTAATAAATTTTTCTTTTATCATCGTCCATATAACTTTCAGTATGAAGTCATTTAAGGAAAAAAGGTATGTTTTATTTATTTACTTTATAATTAACTTAACAAAGGTTATTAATTAACCCAACATCAATTTGTTAACTTTGAAGAGTTCTCAGAATCTAGGGGAAGTAACTAGTATATTAATTTGACCAAATATTTTAATTCTTGAATGGCGAATATGTTTTGTTTAATCTTTTCTTTATTCCATTTTCGTTATTTAAATAAATTGCTATGATTTTGATGTCTCTTTTTTTTCTTCAAAAGTTGTTTATACCGCCAAAAAGTTTCTTCTATTCCGTATGTAAAAGCTGACTTACCTCCCTTGCTTTCAGTTAATTCTGCCATTTCAAGTTAGAAAATGGCGGATCAAGAATAGGTGTTTTTCTTTTTTTTGCTTGTTTTTTTATAAAAAAAAAATAGTTCTAGCAGATCTTTTACTTGATCATTTTTCATAATTTTTGGAATTTTTACTAATTTTGATATGACGCGTCAATATGTGATAATGGTTTTACTTGAAATGTATTTGATTGATTTTGTAAAAATATCCATTTACAATGGTTTTACTTCATATGTATTGGTTCGATTTTCTTCTTTTTTTTTTTAAATATTCACTTGCAATGTTTTACTTAAAATGTATTTCATTTTTTTTTTTTTTTTTATATCTACTTAAAATGGTTTTACTTGAAATGTATTGGTTCTATTTTAAAATGCACAAGCACTGGATTATTATTAATAGTCAAATAAAACTAAAAGTTAGTATTAAACAATGTCTATAGATTATTATTTATTATTAAAGTTGAGGCAATTAACATTTATTTCCCGAAGGCTTTTTTCTCTATATCTTTTAATTACACAAAATGTCTGGTAAAGTGTTTCTTTGGTTTGGGGATTAAGTTATGTTTAACAAAAAAAAAAATTTTCATTTTAATTGAATTAATGGCGAAATACACATCGGTTCTGATGTTGTACGCAGCACATTCCAGGGAGTGTTCAGCAATCCGGAAAGGAAAGAATTTTGGCGTGTATGGCCTTGTTTTTTTTTTATTATTATTTTGGCTTGAACTTTGCATTTCGGATTATTTTGTTATGTTTTTTTTTTTATGGATATTGGGTGGGGGTGGGGGGCTGAAGATTAGTTATAGGTAATTATTAACAGGAACTAAACAACTAAACAACTCGAAGACCCCAGACACCCTCTCTATGGCTACTCGGAGGTGGCTAGACGACTTGTGTCCCGGCGAAGCTTTGCCACAGTGGGGGAACTACCGGACACTCCTACATCCTCTTACCGGCTGCAGATGTGGAGAGAGGTAGACCCTCAGTCTACAAATATAGCACTGCCAGAGCGCAGTGAAACCTTACCACCTGGCACACACCTGTCCCGTTCGGAGTGGGTCACTCTGAATAGAGCAAGGGCAAAAGTTGCAAAAACTGGCGACAACCTCCTCATGTGGGGTTACTCTACAACTGCTGAATGCCCCTGTGGTGCCCAAGTTCAGACCATCGAGCACATTTTAACATCTTGCCCACTGGGGCCCAACTGCACGGACGAAGACCTCAGTGTTGGTAATGAAACCGCACGCCGCTGGTTGAAGAGATAGAGCGACAAGATATGATGATTAACAGGAAAATTGGCCGATATCTGTTTTTATAAAATTGTTAGGTGACAGTACAGAATAGGTAAACAATGCCCTCCTGTGTCCCCATGTTAAGAATGTCTTTCTAAATAATAAGAATACCTTATATTTTCCTGAATAAAAAAACACTCGATGAGAACACGACTGATTTTGTTCTAATAATTATTTTTATTCAAAAAATAAAAATAACTAACCTCCGGCCAAAAAAAAAATATCCAGCCCAAAAAATACATAACAAAATAATCTGGAAAGCACAAAGTTCAAGCCAAAAAAAAAACAAAAAAAACAAGGCCACACACGCCAAAATTCTTTCCTTTCTTTTCAGATCAATGAACGCTCCCTACAATGTGCTGCATACAACATTATAGTGATGCATATTTCACTATGGGGGTCTCCCTCATGTAAGTCATCTGTACTAATTACCCATTATTTACAAATAATCTTCAAGTGACTTATCTCTTACTTTGCCTCTCTCATTTTCTGTTATTCTCCACCCCCTCTCTCTGTTGATAAACTTATTTCCTCTTTTTTTGTTATAGTTTTTCCTCTTTAAATTTTTTTTAAATTCCTAATACTTTTGGGGGGTATCGCACAATTGTACTTATCATTTTTCAACAATAAAACAAACATCTCCATGAACTGAGTCTGACCTCATCTAAACTTTATATATATATATATATATATATATTAATTTTATTTTATCTTATTTTTAATCTATTTTTACTTTCATTCTTTTATTTTATCATTGTTACTTTATACATATTTGTATATTTTTTCTATATGTATCTTTTTTATTATGTACCCACATGTCCTACCTATTTTCTATTTCTACCATCTTTATACGGTATTTCATTTCTAAGCTAATGTCACTATGCAGGCTTTTTTGTATATATATAATTCTGACTTTTTTTTTCCTCCTCTTCTGAAATACCATGGCATGAAGAGCTTTTCTTCCTTCTTTCCTTATTGATTTTATTTAACTTTGAATTCTCATTCTTTATAGCTTATATATATAAGTTCAGTAAAAGGATTAGTATAAATAAAGGGTGAAATCTAATTGAATAAGCATATTTTTCCCATAAACATATATTTTAAACCAATGGAAAATGTTTTGATTCAATCGGTTCTAAGTGCTGATAGATTTTCATACAATTTGAATTGAATCTTTGCCAGTTTTATTCAAATAATTTTAATGTAACATTTTATTTGCCTTCAACAACAGAGAGCCTTGGCAGCAGAACGTCGATTCTTAAATCAAAAATCCCGTGCTGGTGAAAGCAAACCAATTCTGGCGTGAGTAATTTGCCTGTTTTGTTTAACATTGCCTATTTCAGAAACAAGAACATCTACTCTTG
Organism: Euprymna scolopes; assembly: GCF_053919585.1. NCBI lineage: Eukaryota > Metazoa > Mollusca > Cephalopoda > Sepiida > Sepiolidae > Euprymna > Euprymna scolopes. The sequence continues at coordinate 80,589,879 of NC_136520.1, read as the reverse complement.
TAGATTAAAAGTGTTTCGTTCGAAATTCCATGCAGATTTCCAAGTGAGACAAGATACATGTGAAAGTCAGATTACGTTGGCAAAACTGCTGTGAAAAAAACACTCAATATGAGAAGAATAGTTCAAATAACCCAACTAATATAAATTTGAGTTAATGTCTGATTTGTTCACTAATTTTCAGTCATGAATATCTTATATCGTCATTCACACCTTAATCCTCCAAATTTTATCTGTGGTAATGTCTATCAAAATAATACCCAGACCATTCTTGAATTGAAAAAGACCATCATATAAAAATATATAAACATATGCATTTACTTAACTTCATATAAACAAAGATATACACACTTATACATAGTGTGTTTTACATTAAAAATATTTTTTTTTAGATATCACATGATATTATCAGATTGGAATCATGTAGGCAAGCGCATTTAGGTAAATAGCTTTCATCTATTGTATTCATGCTTCATTAATTAATACTATTTCCCAACTCTTACATCACTGCAAGATTCTGTAATAATAATCTTCAATGATCGACCAATTTTCCCTGACCCAATTAGATTTTTCCTGACATAAATTGTTAATTGAAGCAAATTTTTTAAAGACTGTGTTACATTTCACTCTGATGATGATGGCCAAGTCATCAATTTCGTTTGTCTATTTAATTTCAAAAATAACAATTTTTGTCATTTCTTTTACTTAGACACTCGTCAGTGAAAATATAAAACACACGCAGCTAGTTATAAAAAATATGTGATTTATTTCTGTACATATAAGGCTTAATGACGGATTGACATTGGCCGCATAACAGGGATGATGGTGGTGGTGTGTAGAAGACTGTGTTGCTATCCCACTTGTGTTGTTATGTCCTTTTTCTGGTCGCTGTCTCTTGTTTTTGGCCTAGATGACTTCGCCATTCCGATTGACATTGTCTTACAAAAATGTGGTCATTCGTTTTGACGTCATCTCCCCACTCTCTGCATAGACTCGTAACCAATGTTTTTTGTTTGCTGTCACTTGACCACATGAACATTCAGCATGTGAGCCTTAGTCATGTTTTCTGGCCAAATTTATTGTTTAACCTCCTCACGGGGATTTGCTTATGCAACAAGTGTACAATTGTAATATTTATGAACAAGCTTTTCTATTGTATCATAGCAAATGCTCAACATCCTACACAGTATCCTTGCAATTTATGTTCCAGATGATAACCCCCTACATCAAAGTGGCACTGTGCCTTGTTTGGGGTGAAAATGTAATAAAAAAAAAATTTTTTAAAAGTAAGACATATTTATAATTAATATAATATTGTAACTAATCTTGGGATGATTAATTGAAATAAAAAAAAAATCAGAACATTTTGAGGTATCAGAATCAGAAAAATTTCCATTCAAATTAACTTAATTTACCTTTTTTGCTTAGCATTACCTATTTTAATCAAACTTGTTAAAGCAAGACATATTTACAATCTATATTGTATCGTAACTAATAAGAGGTTAATGTAGATTGCTGAAAAAACAAAACATGTCTGATTAATTAAAAATTGTGAAAAGAGACAAATTTTTTTGTTTTAAGTTTGTAGTTTGCTTGTACAAGCAAAGGACAATTAATCAAAATGTTAAAAATCGAAACTTTTGGAAGCATCGGTGTTGGAATTGGAAAAATTTGTGCCTATTTTCCGATGCCAAAAACGATTCTTTTGATTATCTTTTTTATTTGATTTTGGTTTAAGAAAAATCTCCCACTGCTGGTAGTAATAATAAATATTTATTGATTTAAACTTCCAGTAAAACTAAAGTCTATAAATCTCCCCCTCACAAAAATATATGCACATTTAAGATTTGTTTTTACTGTAATCGGGACAAAATAACCATTTTATAGTTAAATATTTAGATATTTATAAAGAATCAAAATCGGTAATTGTATCGGAATTGGAAATAATATTGGTATCGTCCCATCACTAGTTTTTAGGGGACATGACATGAGCATCACCGATTGCAAATGTCTATTGCTTACATTCAGTATGCTGCTGGCATCTGTCTCAGAGAGTGGAGGATTTTGTTTGTTGTCATAAACACACTTTTTTTAAGCACTATGTATAATAATCAAGGAAGTTTATGAAATGCAAAACTTCTCAGTGGTAGTTTAACTATTGAACTTCATAATGAAAAATCATTATAGTGAAAAAGTCTTAAAATCATAGTATCATTACCCTTTAAACTAATTAAAATTAACAATAAAATATTTTTTAATCATCTACATCATAATTCAGGTCATAAGAAGTTAACAAATATTCCTCAAATTTCAATTTCATTGGAATATTTAACGGATTTTTTAGGGACTATGATATAAGCACAAGCTGTCATTTGAAAATTTAAAAATGCATCAAATTTGCATTAAATTTAATCCATAGTCATTATTATACACAAATTAAGTAAGATTCTCTGAATTTCAATTTTATTATTTGACTGCTTTTATTGCTTTTTTTCATTTTTCAAAATTTTCTTTCTGTTTTTGAGAAATTGTAATTTTGTGAGTATTTTGGTAATGAAACAATCTCTCTTTCTTTTTCAGGCGCTGTTCTCAATGCTTCTGTGATATTAGCGGACTCATCCCATACGAATATTATCACTTTCGTTTTTGTACGCCAAAATGCCTAAAAGAGCATCGCGTTAAATCCAGGCTCAGTTGATAACTAAGAACTGGTTTTTATTAACGCTGTTTATTGACCAAAAATAAAAATTTATAAAAATATGTATGTATTGTACATTGGGATAATTTATCAACAAAATTATGCCTGGTTTAATTGTTATGAGTAATTATAAAGGGAGGGATTATTTTTTTCTTTTATTGTTTTTAAAATATAATTTCTTTGTTCTTTTCTTGTTTTCATTTTTTTGTTTTTACTTTTTGTTTCATCTTTGTATTATTATTTTATTGGAAAATGTAATATTTTAATGAAAATTTTGTTTCTGAGATGCTATACATCATTCGTTTTCATTATACCTATACAGAGGAACTCACACATGAAAACTGAAATACCTAATGACTTTGGGTTTATAACATTAAAAACTTAAGAACTGTCACAGTTATGATTGAGATCAATCAGAAAATAAAATTTAAATCAGGTATATAAGATAGATATGGTCAGTTAAATGATGAAAAATATTATGAAAGAATTGAAAATGGTGATTGGAATGAACACAATTTCATTATTTGTAAGAAACGTTTTATGACCAGTTTTGATTGATACTGAATTTAAAGATTACCATATAGTTTGCACCAAAACATGTCATGTATTCCACTGATGAGGCTCTGGGAAAGAAACTCTGTTCATGGAAATTATGTTTGATGGAGGATGAAGTGAAAGTTCTTTAGCAATCCTCATAGAAAGATAAATTCTTGTTGTGAATATCTTACAAAGGAGAAAACAGCAAGTGGAGCTCAGTCAAGCATTTTCTATAGAAGTAGTGAGAGAGTAGAGAAAGACTAGCATCCTTTTGTCTCTGAGAAAGGGGCAATAGGGAACAGAAGTGACCATCCCTAATTAGATTGAGAAGTCGATTTTATACTCTGTTAAAGCAAGAAAGTGTTCTGAGGGGCGCCTTCCCAGATATGGCAGCCGTAAACTATCTTAGGACGTATCTAACTCTTATATAAGTAGAAGATTGTATAAGGAGTCGCTACTTTCTGGAGTTATAGAATGATCCAACTTTTTTTTAGCAATAGATTAAATATAAGTCCTCAATTTTAGAACTAGGTAGAAATACAGTTCTAGGAGCTTATCAAAATAAGAAGAAAGCCATTTATTTGAATAATTTAAATTAAACGCTACTTTAAAAAAGCTGGTACTTATGCAGTATAAGGATTGTCGGAATCACCTGGATGGTTTATGGAAAATGCTGGAAACAAACAATTTGTGATTTATTTTTTTTTTGTGCAAACACTAGCTAATTTTTTTAATGAAAAATTTTATTTCTGCCAATACAAAGCTAATTCAATGAAAAAATAATTGAGAAAGGAAAAGAATTTTGATGAAAAATTAATTGAAAAATGAAAACAATATTCTTGAATACTAATTGAACAATTTTTACGAAACTTTTAGAAAATTATAATTCAAATCAAGAAAAAAAACATTCATTTTAAGGTAATTTTCATGAATGAATATTTATTTTTTGAAAAAACAAACAGCGAACAAAAGTTGACAAAAACTTTTTCTTTCTTTTTTTTGTAGTTCAAATCAAGATAAATATTTAGTTTTTTACATATAAATAAACTAATAATAGCTAATAAATGTTTTCTTAATCATTTTTTTGAATTAGGGTTAAGGCACTTAGCATTTTTGCATCTTCTGACATTTTCTGTAAACCGCCCGATCGATTCCGATGATAGTCATTATACTGCATAAAAACATTATGATTTATACTTATCTTTCTGAATTTATGAAATTTTCATTTGGTAAGCTATACTAAGCCATACTTTTTTTTTTTTTTTTTTTTTTACAAAGGCATCACCACATTATCAAGGCCCAGAGGCCACTCAAGGATAAGGGTTAAAGAGTGTACAGTAGAAGTTGGTCAATATAGTAATCATTAGTAATGAAAATTTGGTAAGTTTAATAACTTATATGGAACGGCTCATCAAGAACTTATTTACTTTAGACTTGAACACAACCATATTGTAGTCAGCCGGAAAGCAGGAAAACGGAAGACAATTCCACAGGCGTGCAGTTCTAAGAAAGAAGCTTTGTTCATGGAATCTACGTTTAGGTTTAGGCACAGATAAAGAGTGGGGGAAATTATTGATAGTGTTTACAGCTAGACGAGTGTTTCTTGTGAAAGTTTGGCGAGGGGGGGACCATAGATTGAAGCTCAGTCGAACACTTTCCATGAAAATAACGATACATCAGAGACAAACTCGCAACATCTCTTCTGTGAGATAGAGGTTGCAAGGAGGAGAAAAGGACATCTCCTACGAGGCTACGAAGTCTATTTTGAACTCTATCAAGGCAGGCCAAGTCCTTTCTAGCAGCTCCTGCCCAGATGTGGCAACAGTATTCCATCCTTGGACGTACCTGGCTCTTATATAGATAGAGAATAGCATCAGCAGTGAGATATCTACTGGATCGATAGAAAGATCCCACCATTTTTCCAGCGGCCTTGGCAACAGATTTGATATACGTGTTCCATTTAAGATCAGGAGTAATGGTCAAGCCCAGAAGCTTGTCAAAACTTGAGGCCTCCTGAAGACGAGAGCCATTCATTTCAATTGATGACAAATGTGGATTAGAATGTTGATGATGTAAAGAGAGAAGCTTGGTTTTAGATGCATTAAAAGTAACCAGCCACTCCTTTCCCCATTGTACTACTTTTTTTTCCTTATTTCTCCTTCTTTTTTCTTCCAATTATTGCCCTTTTTTTTCTATTTCTCTTGTTTATTTTTTTATTTCCGCATTTTTTCTCCTTTTTTCCCTGGCCCTCTTTTCTCTTTTTTATTTTATTTTTTTTTATTTTTATCTTCCTTTTATCCCTTTTTTTATTCTCCTTTTTTCCATTTAATCTTCCTTGAAAATGCTATTAATTCTTAGAAATCAAATCTACGAAGGTCATTCCAAAAGTAAAGCCTGCAATTTTTTTTTTATTCAAAAATTTAAGTGCTACAGAAGATAGAGTGGTACCATTAAAATGAACAACCTTTTGTGCTCCAGAATTTATTTTTCTGTATAGTTACCATCATTCTCAATGCACTTTTGCCAGGAATTCAATGATACATCTCTGCTTTTAACACACATCCGTGACAGGGAGTTACTTGCTTAGTCTCACACCATCAATATCTGCAACAGAGAGATGAAACTTTCAACCATGCTAACAATGCAATTTGCAATCTACCCTGATCCATTCTAGCAGAATAAATAACAGGCATTACTTTTGGACTGCCTCTCGTATATGAGATACAGATATCTGAGTGTTATGGTATATCTTTTGGTCTTACTGGATTCTAGGACAAGAATTTTCCTAGTTTGGTGGAATATTCAGTTAAGCACTGTTTCTTGAGGTAACATTACTAGAAGATTTCTCGTACGAGTCCGTGTATGGTCATGTCAAGAGGATCTTATTTGGCTTAAAATACTATTTTATTTTTAATATTTGCTCAGGGTTTGCTATGGAATATAGATCCTCTAGCATATATTTTAGTTAATTGAAAATTAATAGAAAAGGCAACTTGAGGTACCCGAGTTGAAAATTACTTTGGCTGTGAAAATCTATTAAAAAGTGATATAATGTTACATGGCTTAAAGAGATAGGGTGATAGCAAGCTATTCTATTTGGAAGCGCATAAGATGGAGAACATGTAATGACATGGGTTGTCATCATCATCATCATAATCATCATCATTATATTTGGTTTGATATTTGTTTTACATGCTAGCATGTGTTCAATGGCTTCTAGAAATTGAGTTCCAAGCTAACCTATCTCTGGCCAGGTTTTTATTTATTCCTCTTTCTTTCAAGTCCATCTTTATCACTTTTTCTCATATTTTCATTGATCTTCCATGTGCTGACTCTGCCACCTGAATTGTTATACATCTACTAAACAAGCAACTTTCAAACATTCTTTCAATGTTGCCATATCATTGTGGCTCCTGTTCAGTGCACATCTCCCTGTACTATCCAAATTTAATCTTCCTCTGAGCTCATAGGACCTAAACCTGTTTTTAAACTTCCATTATTCATCTACTGTATCATTTTCTCGCAATTCAATGCATATTCTCAACCCTCACTGGCCAAATTTCACTTTCATACATTATCACAAAGCATACACATGATTAGGGTTTTACCTGAAGGTGTTTTGTAATGGACAATGTATTTTAGGGATGAGTTGGATTCAAAGAAATAATTTCTCTATAATGGTTTGGAGCTTTTATAATCAAATGTGAGAAAAACGAGACATACACGGTAAACAAAACAAAATAAAGAGTTCAGAAAGCATATACTCACAAGATATTTTTAAATGTTTAAAATGGAAATTTACAGCAATAGGAAAAACAGAATGCTCATGAATATTTTTAGAGTTCTTTAAAACCAAATTGGCTTGGTTTCTCAGATTACAAAGATGCAGCTGGATGCTGTACGTATAGCTTCTCCATAGCCCATTCCTTCACACTGACAGTCATGTTCCCGACCTGCCTCCTAGATTGTGAACACCAGCAGGCTTCACTTCTAAACCTTTGCCTTACAACAGTATCTGAGGATTGTGTGACTAATGCCCACAGTTCACATGGAAACGCAGGCTACCTAGTAGTATCCTTGAATATCACACTTAAATCTCAACCACAAGGTGAGGAGCCATTGCTCAAAATGACAAGGTACTACAAAAGGGCTGACTGGGAAGTCATCAGAAAACACATCAGAGATGCCCCATGGACCAATATCTTCTCTCTTTCTGCTGAACAATGTGCCAATGAGACAACTGAATGGTGTAAAGTGGGCATTGAAGCAAATGTCCCCACATGGGAGGATTATAGCAAACCCCACTAACCCTCATGGTTAACTGTCATTGCACAAAGACAGCATACATTCGGCAGTTCTTATGCCATAATACAAACAGACATAAATTTATAGATGCTAGAAATGATTGTAAGAGAGAAATAGCGACAGCCAAAAGAAGGCATGCTGAAATAACCAGGGAATGCATAGAATCGCAGGAGATAGGAACTTGTGATTTCTGGAAAATCTATAATAGTGCAGTTAATAAAGGGCAATCAGTAATTCCCCGACTATCCAACAACCAGAAGATTGCATGTATGGCAACCGAGAATGTGGAACTGCTTGCCCGGCGATTTGTCTCCAATTCCACCTTAGAGCCAACAAACAACTCCCTCCCAAATATCCCTATGTATACTCAAGCCGCACTTGATGTGTAAATGACCTCTTCTCATGTCCGCGATATCATAAAAACGTTAGACACCTCCAAGGTGTGTGGGCTTGATATTATCTCTGCTATACTAATTAACAGAGCTATAGGTATATATCTGATACAGTTAATCAATCAAGAACCCCCATCACTCTACCTAAAAATATATAAGATATATACTCAAGAATCAAAATAATGAAAAGAATATTCTCTTGTCTTAGCCCTACTAATTAAGAATAGCTGAGCTAGCCCCCATACTTCCGAACTTTACAATAAATGTCTCACTGAATCTTGCTTCCCTAATAGCTGGAAGATGGCTTCTGTTGTACCAGTGTTCAAGAATTCTTATGAAAGGACTGACCCTCTTAATTATCACCCTATCAGTCTCCTCTCATTCTTTGCTAAAATCTTTGAGACCTTAATCAAGTACTAGTCCATCACCTTGCAAAAGCTAATCTGACAAACAGTATGGATTTAGACAATGTCGTTCTACTGTAGATATTTTAACAGTCATCTCTGAATGCATATACCATACACTGGATAAGGCAGGCAAAGCCATGGCTGTAGCCCTTGATATATCCAAAGCCTTTGACAAAATCTAGCATGAAGGGCTACTAATGAAAATTAAATCGTACGGTATAGTTGGATGAATACTAAATATAATTAGATCCTTCTGAGACAATAAGACCATCCAGATTGTCATTGAGGACATACATCCAAGCAGCATAGCATTAATGCGGAAATGACTCAGAAGTTGATACTTGGACGATTCTTATTCCTGATATTCATTAACAACCTCTCTGATAATATTGTGTCCAAGCTGGGTATATTTGCTGATTATACAATGCTCTATAATATGCATGAGGGAAGAATGGATGTACACAAATCTATATATTTTAATAGAATGTGCTCTGATGAACTTGTTGTAGTTGTGCCTTGATGTACATATCCCCGATAAACCTGCTTAGCAGTAAAATCACACCCCTTCACTGTTGAAGTCTCTTCCCTCAAACAGCTAGACTTTTGAATTCTTTTTCTGCTACCTGCTTCCCTGACTGTACTGCTATGCAGAAGTTTAAGTTTGTAAACCAACATCTTGTTAATCTTTTCTAGGCATGGTCCCAGTGGCAATATGCCTTGTTAGGAGGTGAACGTGAGTAAAAAAAAAAAAAAAAATGGGGAGGATTCTTTAGCTGAAACATTGAAGAAGTCTGAATCAATTAATTAAAAGCTGTGAGTTATAGGCATCAGGAAAAATCATAATCAAAACTCTGCTCGTCGGTATAAATTATGATACATTGAAAGTTGTATGCATTTATTTGTGAACTACTATTCTCATCTTCTAGTTGTTATTTCAAAGGATGAGGATAATAGTCCACTACATGTATAAATTGCTCATCTCAAAAGGATTTCAATAATAAAAATAACATTGAAAGTTGTTTATAAGAATCAATGTTCATTTGATTTCATATTAGAAAAGAAATTTAGTAATAAAGATTGAAAATATTTCAATGAATAAAGTTTATGCAAATTGGCAGGCGATAAGTCAATTAGCTGTGTATGTCTGTGTGTTTGCTAATGTTTGTGTGAGTGGAGAAATGTTGCAGAAATTAGATTGAGTCCTTTCCATCTCTTCTGGCCAAGAGCATGGAGAAGGGGTGTTAAGCAGAAGTTCAGGAGTCCTATTCAAGGTGCAGCTGACTTGAGAATTCTAGAGAAAACTGATTTTGTTGACCATGTCTTAGAAGTTTAAAAGTTTGTGCTGGCCTATTACTTTTATATATAGGTGTTATTTTTGGGGGTTGAATAGATTTTTGTTGATTGAAAATACTTTGAATTAATAAGCTCTGTGAAACTTCATTTGCTTTTGGAAGTTGTGGTATTACTGGATGAATACAATTAAATCCTTCTTAAATAAGTGAAGAATCTAGGTTATCCTCAATGGTCATCTGTCAAAAGAATATGATATAAATGTGGGTGTACCAGTGGGTAATCCTTGGACCATTATTCCTGATATTCATAAATGACCTCGCTGATAAAATTGTCTAGGAGATGGCTATATCTGTTGATAACACCACAGTCTATAACAGACATGAGGGGAAAACGAATGAACAAGGCAATCGTGGAAACCCTAGAAGAACACCTCCAGTCTTTAGTGGAATGGTTACAAAAATGGATGGTAACATTCACTGCTGTCAAGACTAAGCTTCTGTCCTTTAATAATTACAAGAAACCTTCTCAACCACTAATAACTATGGCTAATGATGGATTACCTGAAAGTACTTTGTTGAAACTTCTTGGCTTAACGTTCATGGGGAACATAAGCTGGAACAGATACATTGAAGGCATTGCCAAGGCTACTGCAAAGAAGGTAGGCTTTCTCTATCGTGCTAGAAAGTTACTTATGCTTGAGAGTGTCCTGTACCTCTACAAGGCCACCATTCGCCAATGTATAAAATATTGTTGCCACATTAGGGCTGGTGCATCTGCTACTCGTCTCTCTCTTTTAGACTGTCAGCTAGGCTTCAACCACTGTCCCATTGACGAAATGTTGCATCTCTCTGCCTGTTTTACAAGTATTTTAATTGTACATGCTCTGACAAACTACAATCCTTGTACCCCCTCGATGTAAATAGTCCCAACAAATCCAATGAGCAGCAAAATCCCACCCCTACTCAGTAGAAATTCCCAGGTGTAAAAAAGCCTTCTACTCTAATAGTTTCTTCCTTAGCACTGCTAAACTTTGGCATTCCCTTCTGGGTTCCTGCTTCTCTGACTCTACTGACACGCAAAAGTTCAAGTGTAATGTAAACAGACATCTTGATACTAAATTCCCTACATATTACCCCCTGCAAATTATGTCCCAGATAGTAGCACCCTACATCAAAGTGACACTGCCTTGTTTGGGGGTGAAAATGCAATTTAAAAAAGAAAGTGACAAAGAGCGAATTCAAACAAATTGAACAAAGAAAGAGGGCAAGCTATTCAAGCCATTTGCTTTTTAGTGTTCATAGGAGTCACTTTGCAATTCATTCATCACAGTATCTTGTTTGTCTGTGAATACAATGACTTGGATACCAATGTTGATTTAAGAAAAAAAAAATTATTTAAATATAGAAAAACAGTAACCAAAAACACCAGATAGGCAACAACTTACTTTTGTACACACTAGAGAGAAAGACAGACAAATAAATAAACACTTTTAGGGTTTGGAACAACTTTCATTAGTTGAAAATACTTTGAATTAACACAATTCTGTGAAACTTTGCTTGCTTTAGGAAGTGACAAAGATATCAAATCCAAACAAAGCAGAGAGAGAAAGAGAGTAAGCTATTAAATCTATTTGCTTTTTAGTGTTCATAGGAATCACTTTGAGATACAGCCACCACAGATATAATCACTTTCATCTATTATTTTTTTGTTCAGTATTTCTTATAACCAAACCACTTTGTTATAAGTATAAATGAATGCTTTAACTAACTTATCTTTCTTTTTTTGTCCTGTTTTTAATCATATTTACTCCCCCCAAAATACAGTAGCACTTTGATGTAAGGGCTACGATTTGGAATTGACGTTAAATTTGAACTCAACCTCAAATCAAATGTCTCAAACTCAAATCCAACTGTTCTCTTCTCTCTGCACTTTCCACACTGACGCCCAAAATAAAGAAGACGGCTCTTTTATAGAGAGACCCAACCACATCTCATTTGCATACCCCCTCCCCTCTCTCGTCACATCACGTGATTTTCAGTCCATAAATACCAGGGGGCGGCCATTTTTATTTTCTCTTTTTTTTCTTTCCTAACATGAGCCACACGATGCATGAGGTAAGGTTTACTTTTAACCACAGGAATCATATCTATGGGGCCACTATGTAGGGAGTTAGACAGGGAGATGTTTGTTCACATCACACTTGAACTTTTGTTAGTATAGTCAGGGAAGCAGGAGACCAGGAAGGAATTCCAAAGTCTAACAATTCGATGGGAAAAACTTTGATGAAAAAACTATTAGAGTAGAAAGCTTTTCGGCATCTAAGAATCTCTACGGTGTAAATCCAGGTTTCGGGGAGTGCGCTCGTCATCATCAATATCTCCGCAACAATTAACAACAGCTCTGTCAGCATCTTTTCAACAGTTAAGCAGCAGTGCTGACAACATCCTTCAACAATAAGCAGCACAGCCGTCATCATCATCTTCTCAACAATCAAGCCCCAATGCTCCCACTGTCATCACCAGCAATCAACAATACAATTAACAGCTCTAAGAACAAGGGCTACTATCTACATTAAACCGGGTACTTCTCTTGACTCGGTGGACAGTAGTACATCCTGACAAGTAACAGAGGACAATACCAACCTCATTAACCCATCTGAAATAAAAGTTTTAATTTAAATTTCTTTGTCTGTCGTTCTTGCTTCTTTACGCACATTTATTTACAATAACTCATACCAGGGGTTGAGATATACCAACTGATATCATCTCCATATATAATAAAATGACTGCAGAAATGCCTCTTTGGACCAAAGTATCAGAGGTTTGTAACAAAAGATGCCACATACAAATTCAATACATCTAGGCTAATAGCCATTATCTTATGTAGCTTTTGAACACCATTTTAGACACATTGTTGTGATAATAAAATACTACATTTCATCCTATGAGCAACACCATCACAATCGCAACATCTTTAGAGGAAGAAGTCTCTATTTTTCTCAAATATTTAGTCCTACCACTGCTACCAGTTGTCACCGGGATAAATTCTATATGTTCCACAGATTCTGTGATTACATCCACTGTAATAGGCTCATACATACGTAGACCTCACATAATCTTTCTAATTTCTGATTCATAAAGAATAAAGGCTACTTCTGCAAAGTCCGGCCATTCTGATTGGCTGAGCTCTGAAAATTCTCATATTCTGGAGTCCAATTCTTTGCTTTAGAAAAGAACAGTTATTAAAATTAAAATATGGTGTCACTTAGAGACATATTATTTTGCCCGGCATCAAATTCATTTAATACTTAGGTCATTACAGTCATGTGTGTATGTGTGTGTGTGTGTGTGTGTGTGTGCATATAATACAAATAACTTTAATAGTAGATTTGTAGCTGTTGGACTGCTATCCCTTATTATTCTATGAGGTCCACATTGTGTGTAAAGGGGTCGCTCTTCCCTTCTCTCTCTCTCTCTCTCTCTCTCTCACTACGCATATTTCCCTTTGCTAATGGTTCTTATTATAGTTTGTGCATGCATGTGTTTGTGTGCTTGTGTTCGGTTGACCATGTGTCTGACAATGCGATAACATTCCTTCTTCCTCTTTTTCTTCTTAACTTATTTAATTATCAATTCATTTCTGTTTTGTTTTCTTGTTTTTGTTCTTACACAATTTTATTGTGTTTGGGTTTTTTAAAATATATTTTTATTTTTTTTAGTAAGTTACGGTTTTTTTGGCACTAGCCATTAGTCTATTTTTAAATTATATGTAATATCCCTCATTTTGGCCTATGCCCTGCATAATCTGTAACGTATGTGCCCACACACACACACACACATGCACACAAACATATGTAGATACTCATGGGAAAGGAAAGGAGTTTTCTAACTAATCTGCACTTTCACCTAACATTTTAATAAGCAAATCATAACATAAGAACTATATTTAATCTGAAAATACTATCTAAAAAAAAAAAAAGATATCACGAGGCGTCTTCTGCATGTCCCGACAACAACATAATAGTTAACAAAGCCTCCCTTCCAAACAATAACGTTATTATTTCAGCACGATCCATCAGAATAGAATTGAATGTAATCATAAATAAAGCTACAATAAAATTTCAGCATTAAATGTTTTATAATTGTTTGAATAAAATTCATATCAAAACTAATTGACCGATCATTATCAATTTTGGAACACAACTGTCAGGTGCAGGAAGGACATCAAATAATTACATCTATAATTACTTTCTTTTAGTATCATGAGAAAGAGGTGCAAACCCTTCTTAAAAATTTAGGATAATATTTACCATATTATCCAATTGCTTCATTAACAAATAAGTACTTTTTTGTTCACTTTTATGGCCCTGGGCAACGCCGGATAACTCTGCTAGTTGTAATATAAAATCACGTTCAAGTAAAATGTTCAAAGTACTCTTTTCTGCCTTGATAGAATAAAATGATTTCGAAATCTAGTGGTCGCTGTCTTTTTTTTTTTTCTTAAAGTCTCTTTATTCTAGAATAGACATTTCTAGTCTTTTTCCACCCTATCGGTCTTTTTCATGGTAGATGCACTCGACTAAGCTCCAATCTATGGTTGCCCCCTGTAAACTATTTACAGCAAGAACTCGTCTAATTACAACAATAGGTAATTTTTTCCCTCCGTGTACCTAAAACTAATCGAAACTTGCATGAGCAAAGTGTATTCGTTAGAATGAGCCGCACGTGGAACACAATACCACAGGGTTACTCCCCAGCTGACTATAGCATGGTTGTTTTCAAGCCTAATGTTATCAAATTCTGGTTGCACAGTCCTCTTAAATAACCCAATTTCTAAATTTAACGGTTCCATATTAAACTCAGTAACTCTTTTCCTCGAGTGGCCTCTGGGCCTTGATAAATGGTGACTTGTTAGTACATAAAAAGGTAGCTTTTTAATGTGAGGAAGAATTCCACTCACAAAAAGGCACACTTTGAAAAAAGAAATGAAATTGTCTCAGTCAAGAAGGATTTCTCATTCACCGATCAAGGACAGAGATGATAAAGTGTAATTCCAGAGCTGATACTCTGCTTTGCTCCACATAGGAAATAATTAAGGCGAGAGGACATTTGTACTATTTGATATAATATCGTTCATATAGTTTCGCACTTAAACAAGCAATATTTTAATGAGAGTAGTTTATGATTAGAAGCAACGTTCTTGTTAAAATAATTTATAAAAGAATTAATAACACGTCTAGTCAATATTTATTATCAAAAACAAATATTATTTTTAGAATTTTTTTTTTGTATTTGTTATAAATACGAAACTATAAATGTTAGCTTCGTTTCTCTTCTGTCAATTTTCGTCGACTTTCCAACCAACAAAACAGAAAAAATGCAGAAATACGAGAAACTGGAAAAAATTGGTGAAGGTTCGTAAAACACATATCAGTCTCTAGTTTTAAATTCTATTATTTCTTGTATTTCGATTTCTCAGACTATTTTTCTCATCTTGAGTATTATTTTCACGGCGTTTCGGTCGATGTTATCTCCAACCTTCTTATCAAACTCTGGGAATTTTTCTGTCCAACTCGGGAATCTGCATGGCATTTCGAACGGAACTCTTTAATCTTATTCCGTCAGCCATGATTGGGTAGAAGACATAAGTAATGCACAATTGTATTTGGAAATTCCGTGCAGATTCCCGAGTTTGACTTCTGTCCAGTCACGGAACGAGAGCATGCATGATGTTACCTTCGTGTATTGAATAAAGGATTCCGTTCGAAATTCTCTGAAGATTTCCAGGTCAATTTTTACGACGTGCCCCAGAAGCACCCCAACCTCCCCATGTTAAGAACGGCTTTCGAATTACCCCCACCCCGAAAGCCGTTTTTAACATGGGGAGATGTTTATTCCGAAAGCCGTTCTTAACATGGGGAGGTTAGGGTGTTTATAATACGCTGGGCTGGGGTACGTTGTAAAAAATGACCGATTTTCGAGTTCGACAATAATACACACCTGACAAAGATCGGAGATTGCATCGACTGAAACAATCAATATGAGAACAGTCCGAATAATGCAAATAATACGAATAATCGATCCTCATTTAAAAAATTCCGAAACATTTATTATTTCTGTTCTACATTTTATCATTGGATTTTTAGTTATCATTTTTTTTTTTTTATAGTGGTTAATTTTTTTTAAATTGAAAACAAAAAGGCGTACCTGGAGAAGCTTGTACCTTCTGCTATTTTTTTTTTTTAATTGTATTTTTTCCATAATCCAAACATGCCGATATTTTTCTTTTTAAAATATATCGATGAACATTGTATGATTTTCGAAGCGATTACACGTTTTAAAATGAGTAAAACCACTAAAAACCTTTCCAGATAAGTAGAAGAGTAACTTATCTTGCTTTTGATAACATTTATTTGGTATATATTTGATTTTTGACCACTTTTTCGAATCTATGTGTATAATAATACAAATCCCTAAAAACATATCCAGTTAGGTAGAAAAGTAACTTATCTTGCCTTTGATAACATTTATTTGTTATATATATATTTTTATTTATTTATTTTTTTTGACAACTATGTGTACGGTAATACAAACCCAAAATTTAATTTAACTTGAAAATAATATTTAAAATACACGTGCATACATTGCACAAGCACCCTTATTATTATCATAATAATAATAAAAAACTGCTGTAGATGACATCGACTGGCGCCACACCACACCAACTAGTTGTGAAGGATCAGGAAGGATGGAAAGACCGAGGTGGGAGAGTACTAACCAAATCTCCACTGGAAGTGTGCAGTTGAAATCTGGTACCTTGGGGGAAGCATTTTGTCACCCAAACCCCAGGAAACCCCAATGGCCGATGCCAACAAGAAATCTGTGACAACGACTGTTGCGATAACATGCAATCATCTGCACAAGTGGTCAAGAGGTGGAGAACACTGGAAATCTGGGGAGACTTGTTGTCACTTGGTCTCCAGGGAACACCACATGTTACTGCCAGTGAGCAATCACTGATGATGGCTTGTGAGACAACTAATACGCTACACATTTTGATGAAAAACATGGGAAAAAATAGACATCGAAGAACAGAATCTGTATTTAAAGTAATAGTTATTTAAATATTTCAACATATAATCTTGTGGGCAAAATCCAGCTTTCCAATAAGGGGCACTCTGGATAGGAACAAAAATAATCTCAGTCATGAAATATTTCTCCTCCACCGACCGAGGACAGAAAAGGTAAAGTGTAGCATCAAAACAGATACTACACTGATCTTGTTTCGAAGGCCAAAAAATATTTGTTTAATGTTTCTTTGTTTGTTCCCTAAATTCATAGTTCAGTTTTATTAGTATAAAATTGTATATTGCATTAAAATTACTTAATTTTACATAGATAATATTTATATTTTATATTGAATAAAGTTCAGTTTAAGTATTAATCGAACTGTGTTCCTTTTTCTTTTTAAACATGTTTTATTGCTCTTTTTCAAATGGCCCTCATATAGTACTGACAGTCTGACAAATCTTACCTACATTGCCTGCAGACATTTTTCAGTTAACAGGCCTTCTTCTTACTCCCGGTGGCCATGATAAAACCCATGTTTCTTAAAAATCTAATGTCAAAACATGAAATCAAAACATAGGAATCCTTTCTCTCACCAACCTAATATCAACTTCTTGTTTTGACAAAACGACTTGCTACAAAAAATTTTGTTTTACAAAATAAAGTTTATAAACTTACTTTTTCACAAAGATTTTCCATTTTTAAAACAAAGCAATCATTCCACCTCTTTAAATTGTCGGTTAGATTTTAGCTTAAATGTTTCAAACAGAACCGTGACATACTTAAATGGGAATCCAATAATAGCAATTAATAATGGTGGAGTGATTGTATGTTTCAAATGCTGAATGGCAAGAAAAAACTAATTAAATAATTTTAGTCTTAAAAAAAAACAAAAACTTTTTCTTGATTGGTGGAGACAGTTATTTATGAGACACTTTTTATTTTTCTAATTGAATGTCAACAGGCATTTATCATAAACGATATTATAAGTCATAAAATTTTGTCCATACCATTCACATTTTCAATTTTTTCATAATGTTCATTATTCAACTTACAATCGATCCATCTCATTAACCCTTACTCTCTAATGGCGTTTGTATTTCAATGGCAAATGTTCTGACGAACTTAAAGCACTAGTATCCCCTCGACAAAAATACCCTCCACAAACCCAACAAGCAACAAAATCCCACCCCTACACTGTAGGAATCCCTAGATGCTGTAAAGCCTTCTACTCGGATAACCTTTTCCCTTGGACTGTTGCATTTTGGAATCCCCTCCCAGGTCCCTGCTTCCCTGACTGTACTGACCTGCAGAAATTTAGGTGCAATGTAAACAAACATCTTGCTTCCCAACTCCCTAAATAGTATCTTTGCAAATCTAGCCGCAAATAGTAACCCCTCATGACTAAGTGGCTCTATACCTTTTTTTTCTGGGGGTGTGTGTGTGAAATGACCCCCCTCCCTGATTCCGTAGTACAAATTCGAAAGAAACTAATAAGTGACAAAGAATTAAATCGAATAAAATTTTAACAACATGCTGCAATGATCCACTAAAAGGACAAATCAGAATCAAATATTGATTTTGTGGGAAGAAAACTATTGAAGACAAAGAATTAATAGAGAGATTGACTTTACTTTATATATTAGATTTTAATTTGAATATTCACATATTGTATAATACCATTGAAATATGTGTGAACACACCTTCCCAGCTATGGATAAAACCTCAACATGTTTTAATAAATTGTTGATGATAAATATTGTGTTTCTGCATCAAATATCTCCAAAATGGTTGATACACTATAGAAGCAGATTTATTTCTAATTTCTGGTTCTTGTTTCTAAGACATTCACAGTAAGAACTCCTCTTTTACCATAACTGGAAAAAAATTTGTCAAACTCAATTTCCATTAACATGGTTTCTTTTCAAGAACTCTCTATCTGTGGAACACAATACTATGAGATTGCTTCCCTGCTGGTTACAACATGGTCGTCTTGAAATCCAATGTCAACAAACACTTGTCATAAACTGTACTCATAAGTCATCAAATTTTATTCATTCAATTCTTTCATAAGCAGTTCTTCATTCTACTGACAATAAGTCAATCTCATTAATCCTTATCCTTGGGTGGCTTTTAGCCTTGATAAGTGGGGGCTTATTTATAATCTTATATATAAAAGGCTATATGTCTGTCTGTCTCCATATTTTCAAACTCTATCTCTACCGAAACTAAAAGTCGCAGAGTGGTGTTAGGGGCCTCAAATGATTGTTTTTTTTTTTATTGATTTTTTTAACCAGTTAAAATAGTTGGGTCAAAATTGAAAAAATCGTCACCAGCTGTGAATGCTACAGTTTTGCTTTTGATTCTAGCTGATGGCACCCAAATACTTTTTTTTTTTTTTTTGACTTTTGAAATCGCGATTCTAAAAATATATACAAAATCTGGACAAATTCAAATATCATATTTAAGCATATTTTATGACTGGACCCCCCCCCCTCTGTTAATGTATGTGTATATATATGTACATGAAATTTAAAATGAAGGCGGAGAGACCTAGAGGCTCGACGTTTCGCTCGTCTTATGCGGGCTTTCTCAAGAGGGATGGTCAATGATGAGAGGATCTCATCATTGGGCTATATGTAGTAATAGAGGGGAGTCTTTATGTAAATTAAACATTTATATACATATATAGTTTTTTTTTTTTTTTTTTTTACATAGGAGTCACCACTTATCAAGGCCCGGAAGCCACTCGAGGATAAGGGTTATTGAGTGTACAGTAATCAATGGGATAATGTCGTAGTAATTGTTCCATCCGTCCATAGCCCTTGAGACCCTTGAGAGGCATAGGCCATCTCCAACTTTTTGTAGATGTTTTTGTAGCGAGGAGTTCTTTTTACAGGGTGAGGGTGCTGGCCCCATGCCCAACCTTCCCAGAAGGTACATGCAGCGCCTAGCTTTCCCAAATAGTCACTCATCTGGTACTAGCCAGGCTCAACGTTGCTTAACTTCAGTGATCTGGCAGGAACCGGTGTGTGAACGTGATTGTGCCGTACGTAGTAATTGTTAGTAATGGAAATTTTGAAAATTGGATTACTTAAGGGGGCGATTCAAGAATTTGTTTATGTTAGACTTGAAGACAACCAAGTTGTAATCAGCTGGGAAACAGGCATATAGAAGAGAGTTCCACGAGCATGCAGTTCTAAGAAAGAAGCTTTATTCATGGAATCTGCGTTTTGATTTAGGCACAGATAAAGAGTGGGTAAAATTATTGACAGTGGTTTCAGCTAGACGAGTGTTTTTCCTGAAAGATTTATGATGGTTATAAAAAAAAAAAAAAAATTATATAAAAGAATTTAAAAAAAAAAAGGGAGTATTTAAGTTTATCCTGTATCTAAATCATTGATAATAAATTTTGACCGATAGGGAGAAATATGGAAAGAAACTTTATCTTTGCTTAATAGTATTAGTAGATTGGCAAATGAGAGCAGATTCAATTAAATGTGTTGATTTATTGTGTATGTGTTTTAGGAAAGTCACATTAAAGTCAAAATGGTGATTATTCTCCATAATGTGACAGAAAATAGCGTTAAGTGTATTATTTTTCACATCTCTTTTGTGTTCATATAATCTCTTAAGATTTTGCTGTGTTTCTCTTATGTATATTTTCTCACAATCAAGGCAGGGTATGGAGTATACTCCAGCTTTGATTTTTAGTATTAGATACAGATTTATGGGTTAGATCTCTGATTAAAGATCTGTAATTGAGTTTTTTTATTTTTTTTTGTGATATTTGGGTGTCAATTTTATTTAGATTTTTGTAAATTGCACTGTTATTACTGTTAGTGAGTAGGATTAATTTTCTGCTATGTGTTTCGTTATTTTGGGGTCGCTTTCGATTCCAGTTACAGTAAATTTTTAGAGCCTTTCTTTTTGTGTTTAGTAAAAAATATTGAGGGTATCGCAAATTTTAAAAGGTGCATTCTATGTAATCAGATTCTTCATGTATTTGTTCCTTGCTGCAAATTCTTAGGACTCTGAGCTAAAATCCAATTATAAAACCTCTTTTCACTTTCTCATTTGATGTGAATAGAAATGTATATAATCATTTTTGTTAGTCACTTTGTGATGGACCTTAAAACTTGGTTATTATTATTTATTAGTTGGATGTCTAGAAAAGATATGGAAGTATTGTTTTCTTTTTCATAACTGTATTTTATGGTAGGTTCGATTTTATTTAGTTTGTTAGTCATGTTCTCCATCTTAGATGACTTAGGAAGAAAATCAAAATTATCTACGTATCTGTAATGTGCCCTTGAACAATTTGTATTTTAAGGGCCCAGTTTCTGTGAATTCCAAAAATAAACATGCCAAGATCTCACTAAGGGAGTTACCCATGGGTGATCCAAACTTCTGTTTGTAATAGTCTGTGAAATACGTCATATCAATACGTAGACTTATAATATTAATTATATTATCAGTTTAAAAAAGTAAGTTGATTTTTATTTTGTTCAAATGTTTTAGAAGGAGGTTAAGACACTTCTTAGTGGGAATGTTAGTATATAGGGATTCAATGGCGAGGCTGTTTATAGTTTTATTTTTCAGATTAAGGTTTTTTATTTTATTAAGTAAATCACTGGAGTTTTTTATATGGGAATTTCTAATTGTGCCTAACAATGCAGTTAATAGTTAGCAATGGCTTGTGCTATTTTATGAGTAACACTGCTAATGTCCGAAATAATAGGGTGAATTTGAGTGTTATTTTTGTGTGTCTTAAGTAGCCCATATAGAGTCGGGATTATGGGATGATATTTTATATAAGTAGACCAAATTTTATTATTGCTTCTTAATTTCTTGTATGTTTTGTTAGACTTGTCAATTTCTGTTTGTATTATCTCGGAATTAGTTTCTTCATATGTATTTTTATCTTGCAGGAGTTGAAATATTTTATCTTTGTTTTCAGTCATTTCCATAATTACAATGCCCCCACTTTTGTCTGCAGGTTAGATAATGATCTTATGGTTGTTAGCTAAGTGTAATAATGCATTTATATATCGCAGACAAAGGTGGAATTATTGTTATTATGGAAACTCTTAACCTAATGATCTTATAGGAGTAGGTATTGTTGTTACATTATTATTTTTTTTTTTTTGTAAACTACCATTTAAGAAGGGAGCCCCCCCTCCCCCAATTCTATACATATTGCTTATAGCCGTCCCAGGACAGGTATTTTTTTTTTTTTTTTTTTTATGTGTATGTACATATATATAGCAAAACCGGTAATTAGTAAAAGCCTGAAGAAAGTGCTCAATACTATTGCAGAGCAAATATATTTTTTTATTACCATTTTATCTGCTTAGTTACACATGTTTTGACTACTGGTATTTCACTTTTTTCCCTTTAGTCCTTGTCTCTCACTTTCTCTCGCCCCACCTCCACCTTCAAAGTCTTATGTATTTTTTACAGGGAATTACCTGCTCTTTGTTTATTTGCATCCCCCCCCCTTTTTTTATTATTAATAATTTTTTATTTAAATATTTTAAAAAAATATTTATTAAATATATTTACGTGCACAAAAGTTATCTATGAACACGTGTTTCTAGGTATTGCCCGTCATCAGCATGGCTAACTTTTAACTCATAACTGCCCAATTGGCAGCCTGATGTTTTTTCCACCGTCAAATGTTATGCATAATTTTATCACTTTTAAATTTTAAGACCTATTGTTTATTTATTTTTTTATTAACCATTCTGTGTTATTTAATTGTTACACTAACTTATTTGACGGGGTATTGTGGCTCAGTGGAAAAAACATCAGGCTGCTGATTAGGCAGTTACAAGTTTGATCCTTGTTAAAAGTTTAGCCATACTGATGACAGGTGATACCTAGAAACAAGTGTTCATTGATGACTTTTGTGCACGTAAAAAAATATTTACTAAATATTTAAAAAAATAAAAGAAATGTATAAAGATATATCTTGTAGATAGAAATATATAAACAGATAAACATTCCTAACTTTATAAAGATGGGGGGAGATATATGTCTAATGTGGCTTTGCGATAGTAAAGAATCCGCCATGCATATCTGTGTCAACAATGTTCATATGAATTTCTTTCTTCAGACAAAATTCTGCTCAGTTTCTTTTTTTTTTTTTTTTTTTTTTTAAAGCTTGATTATAAATAAGTCTTTTCATATGACGTCAATTGGTTTAACTAAAGCTTTATCTTCTTAAGAAAGCAATAAGAATCGTTGACTTAATCCAACAAAGGTTATTAATCTTAATCTTCAGTTTAATAACTGGTTGAATGCTACAACAAGAATAGACACTTTGTTAAACTAAAACATATTCATTATGGAAGTGATGCTGAAGAACAGGCAACTCTGAGTTTGTAGCTAATGTTGTCAGATGAAAAATTATTTTTCTAAAAAAAAAAAAAAAAAAAAAAAAATCTATAAGTATTTCATAGAGTAATATATTTATTAGAATACTAAAAACTAGGCACGGGCAATTTAATGGCAGATAGGGGGGGGCATAGTTTTGAAAGCTGACTTATCATAATTTTTTGTGAGTTTCTGATTACTTTTTTATTGTATTTAAAAGATTAAAGTCTAAAATTAATTTCTAAAAGGGGAAAAAGTTATAATGAAAAACGTTTTCAAGGCGATATCCAAAATTGACAAATTCAACTACATTTTGAAGTTAAATTCATTGTAAAAATCCCTTGAAAGATAAAGATTAATTTTTTGGGGACCATTTCAAAGATAATTAGTAAAGTCTCAAGATATTGAATTAAATATTAAATAAAAAAAATTATCTTGTTTGTACAAAAAAATAGTTTAATTAGCTTCACAAAACGAGAGGTTCAGCTTTGCGCAATCAAAGCAAATGAAACAGGCGTAGCACATGTTCTATGAAAGCCTAAAATGTCAGAAAGTCGATTTTATTTTAAAATTTATTACGGAATTTAAACATTATTATACCTTTTATTTCTTTATTTTTGAAGATTATTAATTTAGGAAATCTTATTTGTTGTAATAAAACGAAAATGCTTATTTAATTAGAATAGTTATTTACTTTTTTACATGATTATTCGATTTATTCTCAAATGTATTGCAACGATAAATTAAATTAATCCCTTTTAAAATAAAGTAAAAGTGCATTTTAAGTGTGAAAAAAAGTAAATTAAAATCACTGATTACACAGATAATTTATTTATTAAGCAAAAAAACAATTAATAATTAAAGAGAATATGGTGGGTAGGATTTTTTTTTTTTTTTTTTTTTTTTACACAGGCATCACCACATTATCAAGGCCAAGAGGCCACTCAAGGATAAGGGTTAAAGAGTGTACAGTAGAAATTGGAAAATATAGTAATCATTAGTAATGAAAATTCGGTAAATTTGTTAACTTATATGGAACGGCTCATCAAGAACTTGTTTATGTTAGACTTGAAGACAACCATATTGTAGTCAGCCGGAAAGCAGGAAAACGGAAGACAATTCCACAGGCGTGCAGTTCTAAGAAAGAAGCTTTGTTCATGGAATCTATGTTTAGGTTTAGGCACAGATAAAGAGTGGGGGGAATTATTGATAGTGTTTTCAGCTAGACGAGTGTTTCTTGTGAAAGTTTGGCGAGGGGCGACCATAGACTGAAGCTCAGTCGAACACTTTCCATGAAAATAACGATACATCAGAGACAAGCTCGCAACATCTCTTCTGTGAGATAGAGGTTGCAGAAAAGGACATCTCCTACGAGGCTACGAAGTCTATTTTGAACTCTATCAAGGCAGGACAAGTTCTTTCTAGCAGCTCCTGCCCAGATGTGGCAACAGTATTCCATCCTTGGACGTACCTGGCTCTTATATAGATAGAGAATTGCATCAGCAGTGAGATATCTACTGTATCAATAGAAAGATCCCACCATTTTTCCAGCGGCCTTGGCAACAGATTTGATGTACTTCTTCCATTTAAGATCAGGAGTAATTGTCAAGCCCAGAAGCTTGTCAAAACTTGAGGCCTCCTGAGGATGAGAGCCATTCATTTCAATTGATGCCAGATGTGGATCAGAATGTTGATGATGTAAAGAGAGAAGCTTGGTTTTAGTGAATGGATGCAAATCCTATGTTTCTTTTTTATTCTTTGTTACAATTTTTCCCATCTGTAGTTGTCTAAATCAATTGTTATTAAAGATCATATTTTTTAAAATTATATTTTTCTTAGTGATCGTGGATCTCAATTTAAAAAATTTTATTTTCAGGATTAAAAAAAAATTCTCACACTGTTTATACCATCATGCGTACAAGAAAAATATATTACATTTGAAATTTTTGTGAGAATTGTTATCATTAAAATCACATGAAATATTTTTTTTTATTTTATTTTTTTTTCAATTATATTATTTTTTGATGAAAATATTAAATAAACAATGCTTAATTCAGTAGTTCAATAAATTAATTTTTCTTCAAGTTTATTGATTTCGGTAACATGGACTTTGGGGATCTTTTTTCGTAATGTTTCTGAAATATTAAAAATTTTTGTTAATTTTTAACATCTAAAATTTTTATTTTTATTAAAAAGCAAATAGAAATTCATGCATCTTTTTTAATACTTAAAACTTTAATTTTAGCAAAGGTGTTTTTTTTTTTTTTTTTTTTTTTAAATACAAAAAATAATACATTTTCACTAATATTAAAAAAAAAATAATGGGTCAATTATATTCTGTGATTGTTAATTAATAAATACTGAAAATTTCTAAAAAAATTGGTTGAATTCCTGAATTTTTGTGAATTTTTAAATGAAGGGAGGGGTCAAAATGTTTATGCATTTTAGAGATCGGCCATTCATTTTGCACGTGCCTACTAAAGACAAATTCAAAACAATGAAACAATAGCATTTAATAGCAAAAAATAATTATGATACAGTTTTTTTTTTCTGACACTGTTTGCTGTGATTATGAGTTGTCCGTTCTTTTGCATTACCTAATGTTTTAAAATAATAATTTTTTTAAATACTTATATAATCTCTATTAAAAAACACTAGAGTTTAATCACATTTTAGAAAATCTTATTTTGTAAGGTTAATTTGAAAATTTTAGTAAACCAAATGCTCTAAAATATTTGATTAAATTGATTAAAATCTTTTTTCTTTTTTTTTTTTTTTTTACTCTTTTGGATTTTTGAGATGAGGATTGGTTATTTGTAATTGGATTCATCGAACTACTGTTCTCATCTTAAGTGTAATTTTCACAGCGTTTCGGTTGAGTTAACCTCCAACCTTTTTCAAGTGTCTTGTCGAACTTGGGAATTTGATTTCCAGTGGAACTGTTTATTTACTTCAGAGGTTGCTTGCTCTTGTTCTGTCAGCCATGACTGGATAGAGGTCTTAAGTAATTTGCAAGTGTATCTTTCAGTCGCCCACACTGAGGAATGAACCTTCAGGAGAATATCACTTTTTTATCTTTGAGGGGGGGGGGCATATTTCACCTTCGTAAAGTTTCCCACATTTACATGAAATCTCATAAACAGTTTTTTGTCATGAGTTTTTCAGTCAGAGGTTTTACTTGCGTCAGATATTTTTGACATGTTAAACACTGCTCTTAAACACTGTCCTCATATCAAAGTAAGATTAGAACACCAAAAAGCTGTCACATGCAGAGAAATCGAAAAATCAGCCCTAGCTGAACAATGAACATGTGTGGAGCGTCGAGCGAGGGGAGTAACCATTCCTCAATGTGGGATGATGTCAAAATACTGAATACAGAAAAAAGATGGCACATTAGAAAATTTAAAGAGGCGGCACGTATGGTAAAAAATAGCATCATTAGCTGTCCCAGCATAGAACTTAATCACATTTGGATCCCTTTAATTACAAATTCACAGGAGAAAAAGAAAAAATAACGAAAAAACATGCTCAGTCCAAGGGAGGTAACTTCACACAAAAACCCTTCTCTTGGAGTTGTCCCCCTTGCACTGTGTTTTTTTTTTTTTTAACAATTAGCATAGATTTCCCGAAAAATTGAGCCATAGGAAAACCCTAAAAAACTATCTTAGTGACCCTTGAAGATTGAACTTTCTTTATGATCTATGGACGCACCCTCAAACCCACGGTTCGAATTCTTCCAATGCAGAGCTAACCCCGCTTTTCCTTAGTAGAGAAAAGGAAACGTATTCAACACCCGAAGAAGGTTGCAGGGTACAGGGACCAAAACGCTGTGTTAATAACACCCAAAATGAGAATAATTGTCTGATAAATCAAAATAATACAAACATTTGCATATCGTCTCAAAAATTCAGAATTGCATATATTTGATAAACACTGTTGGACATTCATGGGTGAAACTTAGTAGACAAGTCAGGCATAGTTTATTTGTGGCTGGATTGCAGAAAGGATTGTGAATTTTATTAATGATTTCATGAGTATGTGGCATTTAATTTTGATTGCTCTATACCAGTCATCTAAAAGAAATGAGAACATCTTCATACTTTGGCATCGAACAATATAATGACATTAATCTCTTATGAAAATAATTCTTTTTTTTTTTTTTAAATTTTGTTTTATTGAAATCTTTTAGTTAACATATTTGTCAGTTTCTAATTCTGTCTTTCCTCATTAGGTACCTATGGAACTGTGTACAAAGCGAAAAACCGAGATTCTCATGAAATTGTCGCACTAAAACGAGTACGGCTTGATGACGACGATGAGGTGAGAAAATGGATTCTATTTCGTATTTGGCTTTGATATTTTCCAGTTTCTCTAGCAAAAGGTTGTAGAATCTGTTGTCTTACACACAAAAGCAATATTGGATGTGAGTATTTAAAAATGTTAAAACAGAATGTTTTACATAGAATTAGATTAAGGAGAGAAGTGAAAAATTCTGTAGCAAATGAAATTGCAATGAACACAAGCAAGAGCTTGTCTAATCAGAAGCCAGCTCTGTGACAGACTTTATAAAAGGTTAAACCGGCAACACACACTCTCTCTTTTTAAATCTTAGACTAACAACAACTCTGTGGAATGGACTTGTCACCCCCCCCCCCCAACTTCTCTCTTGAGACTTAACAGAACTCACCTGGCCTTTGGGCCCGGGGTTTGACTAAGACATGAATACAAACAAGCCAACATGGCCATCTCCATATATGGACTTCAATGTGGTACACACGCACAAACTCTTTCTCATCCCACTGTACTGTTTCTAATCTTTCATGACACACGTTTCTTCTAACTTTAAGAAGACAATGCATCATGGCTACGGACCATAACTTCAGCACACGCATATGAACTCTTTTTCTTGTCTTCTCATTTCTACATTTTGACAACTCCCAATGTGATGGTGAACATGCTTATTCTGTTCATCTTATTTTACAATTCCATTAGCGGTTTAAAATTAGTATGTATCAGAACATGATGTCATGGAGGGGAAGTTTGAAGAGAGACCTAGCAAAGAAAGATTGCAAAGTTTTTCTCTTTGGCAGATGAACTGACTAGCTTGGGATGTCTTTTTTGAAACTCTTTGTTGCCCTTAAAGGGACTGGTTGAAGAGAAGCTCATCTATGTAACTTTACATGTATTGCAAAAGAATAAAACATTAATAAATGTGAAGCCATTGAGCAGTTGTTTTGTTGACACTTTTAACTTTTTATATTACCAAGGCCGACTATGGGAACAGTTTATCAGCCATGTGTACGCACTATGATGTATGGAAGTGAAATTTGGCTAGATTAATTTATTGCCTGGAGAGAAATTGTATAATATGGGACTGATATGATAGATGTGTAATATGAGCTTTAAACGGAGACTTATTTCTGATGACCTCAGAGGAAGATTAACCCTTTATGACATGAATTATGATGCAAATGATAAAAAAATATTTATTGTTAATTTTAGATGGTGGCATACTGAATGTAAGCAATCGATGGGAACCTTCTGTCTCCTGAGACAACAGCATTCTGCACCTAGTTTGGTTTACTACAGTGTATATTGTGGCTAAATAGTCCAATTTTAGATTTGCAGCTGCATAGGCAATTGCTGCAGTTATAGTCAATGGTAGGGATGGACTGTATCTGCTCTTGCCTGTGTGTTCTCTTTTTTTCACATTGTCTTTCTCTCATCTTTTCTGCTAATTTGATGCCACTCTTGACCTTTGTTCGCCAGGCTGTGCGATTGGATGACTCTGACTCGAGATCTTGTGGCTGAATGTCACAAGGCTTCAGGTCTCTGTTGCAGGTGTCCTTGTAGCGTAGAGTTGGTTGTCCGATTGGCCATCTTCCAAACACGAGCTTGCCATACAGGATGCCCTTTGGGATGTGACCAATTTCCATCCTGCACACATGACCAAGCCAATGCAAGCGTGTCTAAGTTAGAATGGCAAAAATGCTTAGTATGCCGGGTTGGGACAAGACAACTATGTTTGTGACTCGATCCTGCCAGAGGATGCCTAAAAGACGTCTGAGATTGGGCATGTGGAAAGCATTCAGTTTTCTTTCTTGGTATGATGACAGTCCAGGACTCATTATCATAAAGAAGAGTACTCAGCACGCAGGCCTGGAATACTTTCATCTTTGTGGTTAGTGTCAGCAAGGTGTTGTCCTACACTCTCTTGGCTAGACAGGCCATGGCAGTGGCTGCTTTGCTCATCCTTATGTTGAGTTCTGTGTCCAGAGACAAGTTGCTGGTAATGGTGGGAGCCAAGGTATGTGAACTTGTTTACCACCTCCATGATGTGGTCGCCAATAGTGATTTTAGGGGTGGTGTTGATATCTTCGCTCATGATATTGGTTTTCTGTAGACCGATGGTGAGGGAGAACTTTATGCATGTGTTCGCAAAGCGGGAGATGAGTCATTGAAGACTTTCCTCAGAAAGAGCAACGAGAACTGCATCAGCTATGAATAGCATCTCTCTAATGAGCGCTTGGTGAATCCTTATCTTCGCTCTGAAATGGGCGAGATTGAATAAGTTGCTGTTGCTCCTAGTGTGGAGAAAAATGCAAAGACGCATTCTTGCATCACACCACTCTTGATTGGGAAGGGGTCCAAGGAGGATCTATTGTACTGGATGGTGTCCATCATTCTCTATTACATTAAAAATGTGTTAATTTGTAATAATTTACAGTGCAGAACAATAAAATTGTTGCCTTAGAAAAGACAATGTGATTCCATTTCCATTTGATGAAAACCGGTTTTCTTTTTCTGTTGCAGATCTATTAGTTGGGCAGTTGTGTACAAATCCCAAGAGCGATAGGAGCCTTCTATCATATCTGAAAGTGACACAATGTTCAATGAGCGAGATTAGAGATCATGCTCTCTACCGATCCAAGTTATGACAACAGGACCATTGCGAGCATCCTCAAAATGCAAATCTGCATAACAGTTATGTGCCCAAGGTGATGAAAACAAAGTTTCTGGCCAAGTTTATGGTCTTTGGTGTGGTTTCAAGTGAGGGCCAGCCACATCATACCACTTCACATCTTCGAAGTTGGCTTGGAAGTCAACACCAAAGTGTACCTGGATGTTCTAAAGAGTGTGGTAATCTTCTGGTGCAATTGGGTGGCCGCTGGCAGACTCTCGGTGTGGTAGCAGGCCTCAGCGCTGGCCCACGTCCAAAGAGACAGAAGCAACCTAGTACCCTTTTCTCACTGGCCCCCCCCCCTCCCTCGACCTGAACTCGCTGGACTACTTTGTTTGGTCATACATCGAGAACATCCCCAACATGACCTCCCACAACACCAAAACCAACCTTATTACCGTTATCCGCCGAGTATTTGCTGAGCTCCTGCCGGCGCTTGTGGAAAAGGCATGCTCCCAGTTCTGGACCTGTGTCGAGGTGGTGATTGAGGCTGCAGGCTGAAGGTGGCTACATCAAATAGATGTCAACTCTATTACATAAGTTACCTGAATTGATTTTTTTCAATAAAAGTTTTGAAATAAAGCTGTAGTGTTGTTTTCTTTAGGGTGACAATTTTATTGTTCCACCCCATAGCATTAAGGTGGACTAGTTTGTTTTACCATTTTATAAACACTATCTCTGTGACACATTCTCTTTTCCATTGTTGTTGTCATCATAGTCGGATGGAAAATAAGTCAGCAGAAGTAACAACAATTAAAGAAAAAAATATTGTTAACAAATACTTAATGACACCATGTTTTTTTTTACATAGGCCCAGAGACCACTCAAGGATAAGAGTTAAGAGTGTACAGTAGTCAATTGAACAATATAGTAATTATTAGTAATAGAAATTCTGTAAATTTGTTAACTTAAGTGAAATGGCTCATCCAGAACTTGTTTATGTTGGACTTGAAGACAATCCGATTGTAGTCAGCTGGAAAGCAGGAGAACGGAAGACAGTTCCACAGGCGTGCAGTTCTAAGAAAGAAGCTTTTTTTCATGGAATCTACGTTTAGGTTAAGGCACAGATAAAGAGTGGGTGGAATTAAGTTGCATATATGACCTTTTTAATTCATAAAATCACTCAAATACATGCAATAATATTTTTCCTTTTTTACAAAGGAGTCACCACTTATCAAGGTCCAGAGGCCACTCGAGGATAAGTGCTAATGAGTGTACAGTAGTCAATGAGGCAATCTCGTAATAATCGTTAGTATTGGAAATTCAGTAAATTGGATTACTTAAAGTGACGGCTCATCAAGAACTTGTTTACATTGGACTTGAAGACGACCATATTTTAATCAGCTGGAAAGCAGACAAACAGAACAGAGTTCCACAGGTATGCAGTTCTAAGAAAGAAGCTTTGTTCATGTAATCTATGTTTAGGTTTAGCCACAGATAAAGAGTGGAGGAAATTATTGATAGTGGTTTCAGCTAGACTAGTTCTTTTTTATGAAAGTTTGCGGGGGAGGGGGACTATAGATTGGAGCTCAGACGAGCACTTGCCATAAAAATAGTCATAGTGCAGAGACAGGCTCACAACATCTCTTCTGTGAAACAAATAAGAAATTAGTATATATAAATCATAACAATACTGACCTTAAATGACCACAATGGTTGATAGGTCATTAAACTTAAACCAAACCCAAGTTGCATGTTTCGTAAGCCTCTCCTTTCTCACTTCCAGGAATGGGTGATGAATAGAAACAAAGCTTTGAAAAAAGTGTTGAAATCCAATCAACTCACCTGCCTAAGAGGAATATTTTTTTATTAGGTTGGTGCAAAAATGTTTTTTGACGTTCAACTTCAAAGGATAATAACTCCTTTCATAATAAACTTTATTAATCGAAATAAGAAGCATTAGAATCGACACTTTTTTTGCCAAAGAGAAACAAGTTTATTTATCCCATTAACATAGAAATCCAGACTTCTGGAAGTGATGAAGTCATTGAAGGCCGATTCCTCAGCTTTTGAAGCATTTTTTGTGCAGGAAGTTGTTGAGATGCTTGAAAAAGTGATAATCAGTGGGGAGAGGTCCTGTGAATATGGCGGATGAGGCAGTGCCAATTCGTTCAGCTTCTGCAAGGTCAGTTGAGCAACATGCGGGCGAGCGTTGTCATGGAGGAGAATTGGTCCCTTTATATTGACCAATTTTGGGCACATACATTGGAGCTTCTGGTGCATTTCGTCAATTTGTTGGCAGTACTTTTCCACCATAATCATTTCACCTGGATTCAAGAAGCTGTGATAGATGAGATCAGCCACAGACCACCAAACAGTCACCATAACCTTTTTTTAGTGCAATTTCAACTTTGAGAAGTGTTGTAGAGTTTCTCTGGCATTCAATCACTGTGCTGAATGTTGCCAGTTGTCGTAGAGGATCCACTTCTCATCACACGTCACACTCTGCTTGTGAAATGAATGAGTCATTTTTGTTGCACAGAAAGAGTGTAGAAGACACCTTAAAACAATGATTTTTTTTTGATTATCATTCAATTTATGCGGCATCCGTTTATCTAACTTTTTTGACTTCCCTATTTGCTTTAAATAGCAAACAACTGTTGAGTGGGCGATCTTGAGTTCAACAGCAACTTCTCGTGGTTTTGCGAAGATCAGCTTCAATTAAGACTTTCAAATGTTCGCTATCAACCAAAGTTAGTCGGCTGTGACCGTCTTCATCTTTGAAGCTCTCGTTATCATTGTGAAATTTCTTGAACCACAATTGTGCGACACATGCGTTAGTTGTTCCTAGGCCAAATGCATCATTAATATCACAAGCTGTCTTGGCAACTTTTCTGCCTAGTTGGAACTGGAACAAGAAAATTGTGCAGATTTGAATTTTGTCCATGCTGTCGAAAAGCCTACAAAAAGAAAATGAAGAGATTGACAATGGTAATGAATAACACAATTCGATAAAACGAAAAACGTGCTTCAAAATGATATATAACATGGCTATATATATCAATGAATTAATTAAAAAATCATACATAAAAGTAACATGTGAGCAAACAATATTGTTTTTGCACCAACCTAATACTATGTTCTTCATCATACCTTGGTTCGGACACATAGTCTTAATTCTACTATGTTTTAATGAATTTACTGATTTCTTCTTACCTGACATCTGTATCTCTACAAAAATCAACATTCTCTTATGCCAGAAGCCTTTTAATCTTATAGCTTCTTCCTTTGAACTGCTAGACTTTGGAATTCCCTCCCGGTTTCCTGCTTCCCTAACTGTACTAACATGCAGAAGTTTAAATGTAATGTGAACAGATATCTCACTGCTTAACTCCCTACATATTCTCCTTACTCTACATGGAAAATTCTATTTTTAATATTACTTTTAAACACTTGCATCTAATCTTTATCTAATTTCTTTTATTCTCTTCAGTCAAATATTTGAAATTGAATACATTCAAACAACTAGACAAGCTAAAAAAAACACAAAAATTCCTTTATAACACAAAATGATTAATCTGCCATAATTTCAACAAAATGTTGGAATGTTGTTATATTGTCCCTTCCTCTTCCCTTCCTATAAATTGAGTGCTTGACGTAAAAAAAAATTGAATTAAAAAAATAAATCAAATAAAAGTTTGAAAAAAGCATCTGAATTCAATCAACTCACCTGCTAAAGAGGAATATTTTTACTATCTTTTCCATTACATCTCAGTTCGGACATATAGCATTAATTCTACTTTTTAAGTTTTATCGAATTTTTCAATTTCTTCTTACTCTAGCTTTATGTGGAAAATTCCGTTTTTAATATTATTTTTACACACTCGCATCTAATTTTTATATATTTATTTTTTTTATATTTTTATATATATATATATATATTGTCTTTGATTATTTGTGGTTAAATACAATGAAACAACTCAATAACCTAAAAAAAACAATAAAAAGCTACCCAAATTCTTGATACAGATTTACAATAATCTAATCTAACTAAAATATTTGAATATTAATATATTGCTCCCCCTTTCCTCTTCTCTTCATGTAAATTAAGTGCAACATGTAAACAAATTTATCTGAATTGCAAAAACAAATCCAAATTTAATTTCACAATCTTATTAAAAAATTTTATTCATTTTTTTTTTTTTTTTTTTTTTTTACGGCGTTCAGTTTAGCTAAAAAAACTACAATAAAAACTTAACAAAATTCTTATATAATACAAAAATTGCTCCCCCCGTCACTTCTCTTCATGTAAATTGAGTGCTAAATATAAAAAAAAATTTGAATTGCAAAAATAAATCCAAATTCAGTTTCACAGTTTTATTAAAATTTTTTATTTATTTATTTATTTATTTATTTTTTTAGGGTGTTCCAAGTTCGGCTCTCCGAGAAATATGCCTCTTGAAAGAATTGAAACACAAGAATATTGTCCGGTATTTTTTTTTTTTTTTTTTTTTTCAAATGTTATAATTTTCATCTGTTCAGGAAATCACGTATAACATACTTTCTTATAGATTTATATGAATATCAGCCAAATAAGGAAATTGCCATATTATTTGAACTTCAGATAAATGGTGAGATTTTTTTAAAGAATTACAATGTTTAAAAGCAAAAGTTACAATTTATTACACAATAATATTCCACTTGTACATTTAAAGCCATGTAATTGGTGTCACTTTCCTCTTGAAAGTAAAATACAATTATAAATTTTGTGTGGGGTTGTAACTAAATGATGCCATGTTATTTACGTTGTGACATGTTGATATAATGCAGAATAGTTTCAGATTCAAGAATATATTCAATATTTGGTGAAAAAAATTTATAATGTATAACCTACTTTTATTTTATTTTAACATCTGTCAGTATTGATGTCAGTCAGATAATGAAAATGTCATTTGAACTTCAGATAAAGTTCAACTTGTGATTCAATTATGTGATTATCATTTGATGTCTTGAATTAAATATTTAATCCAATTATTTTTAACCTTATAGGTTGGTTGAAATTTTGTTTCTGAATTTTGGAGATGAGGATTGATAATTCATATTTGTTCTCATTTTGACTGTTATTTTCACAACATTTCGGTTGATGTAATCTTGGATCTCTTCAGAGATATCTTGTTGAACTTGGGAATCTTTCTGTCAAACTCGAGAATCTTTCTGTCAAACTCGAGAATCTGTAGAATTTTGAACGGAACCTTATTTAATCCACGATATGTAAATAAAGTGTTTTTGTGTGACAAGAAAGTTATTGCGGTTTTTAACTTTTAAATTCAGATGAACATATCTCAGCTCAAACAAAAATTTATTGATCGGAATAAGCACCATCAGAATCAACACACTTTTCTAACGCAAAGCAAGTGTATTTATGTCAGTAACATAAAAATCTTGTCTTCTGGTGACAATGAAGTCATTAAAGGCGTTTTTGATATTGCTTAGGTTTTTGAAGCATTTCTTACACAGATAGTTGCAGAAATACTTGAAAAAGTGCTAGTCTATAGGTGAGAAGTCTGAAGAGTATGGCAGATAAGGCAGAATTTTGTAACCCAATTCATTAAACCTCTACAAGGTCGGTTTAGCAATGTGCGATTGGGCATTGCCATGGAGAAGAATTTGGCCTTTTCTGTTGATTAATGCTGGGTTTTGTTGTCAAAGTTTCTGATGCATTTCATCCATTTGTTGACAGTACTTTTCTGCCGTAATGGTTTTGCCTGCATTCCAAAAAACTAATGGATGAAACTGGTTGGAGATCACCAAACAATCAGCATGACCTTTTAGTGCAACTTTGGCTTCAAGAAGTGTCATAGAGCTCTGTTGGCATTTTACCACTGAGTTGAACATCACCGATTGTCGTAAAGAGCCCACTTTTCATCGCAAGTCACAACCTGGTTGAGAAACTGGTCCTTGTGTAAAATAAAGAAAGATGACACTTTATAAGAATGTTTCTTTTGGTTGTCATTCAATTTGTGAGGCACCCATTTATCAAGTTTTTTTGTCTCTCCAATCTCTCAAGTGGTTGGAAATCGTCGTATATGTTATGTCTAATTCAAAAGCAAGTTCTCAAACAGTTGTGCGTGGATTGGCTTTTACTAAGGCTTTTAATTGATCGTTGTCAAAATCCGGTGGCCGAAACCACT
Source organism: Euprymna scolopes (assembly GCF_053919585.1). Taxonomy (NCBI): domain Eukaryota; kingdom Metazoa; phylum Mollusca; class Cephalopoda; order Sepiida; family Sepiolidae; genus Euprymna; species Euprymna scolopes. Next base: position 80,553,713 of record NC_136520.1, on the reverse strand, counting down.
ATGCTCATCATCTTCAAGACTTTCGTCGCCGTCACAAAATTTCTCAAACCACCATTGTGCTGTGCATTTAGTAGTGGTTCCTGGGCCAAACACTTCATTGATATCGCAAGCTGTTTCAGCAGCTTTTTGGCCTGGCTTGAATCGAAATGAGAAAATCGTGCAAATTTGCTTTTTGTCCATCTTGTTCTGAAAAGAAGACAATTGTTTTAAAAGGATTGTAATTTAAATGATGAGAGAGAGAGAGAGAGAGAGAGAGAGCAAAAAACACTCTTTAAAATGATAGTAAAAATATTATAATGAAAATTTACTTGGGAAATACATAATTTGAAATTAAAATTAAAAACTTACCGAATCTAATAAATGATTGCATATTTTTTCCATTGTAAGTGACATAATGCAGAATAGGATTGAGTTTTGTGACAGTTTATAGTAGGAGATCGGTTGTGATTTGGACCAGATTGAGATAGTTTAGGAGGCTGAGTTGAAATAAATTAATCAACTGACTAATAAACATGACCTTGACAGAAAACTAAGATGTGGATGTTAGCATGTAGAAACGATGTCAAATATATTCGCAAAGTTCAATGGATATCTATGGAACGTATCAGTTTGTGTTTTCTGTGTTTTGGGTTTTACTTTTTATATTTGTCAACCAATGCTTATCTTTGTGTGAGAGATGACACGGCTAAAATGAGAAGAGACAACAAAGAGGAAAGAAAACATGACAGTGTTGTGGTTTGCAATTGTTGAAAGGGAACAAGCACATGATCTCATACTGTCTTTAAGGCTAATGGGTTTTAAGAGCTATATGAGCTTATACTTTTAAGCATGTTTGTTAAAATATGTTAGCCAAGATTCCAAGCATTGCTAAACTGTTGTCTCAAATTTCACCACTTTAGACTAAACGGTTTGCAATAAGTAAAAATACTAAATCAGGTCACAGGATTTGACCAAAAATGTCATTTCGCATAAGCTCACTTTTTTTTGTGATCCTCGTTCCAGTATCTAACATTTTTTTTTTAATGGAATTAATGTTTGAAATCTGTTTAAACTTGAAGGACCTAATCTAGAAATGAACCCAGAATTTAGGAATTGAACTATTACACTCTTGAAGAAAATTTTTCTTTATTTCCTTGCATTTTTTTTGATCTTCTCATCTTTTTAGGCTTCATGATGTTTTGCATAGTGAAAAGAAATTAACGCTGGTTTTTGAATATTGTGATCAAGATTTGAAGAAATACTTTGATAGTTGCAATGGAGAAATTGACCCTGACACAGTTAAGGTACGGAAACAGAACAATTATTATTTATTCTTGGAAGTGGCCGTAGATGCACTGCTTGCTTATCTGGATTGAGAACTTGGTGTTCAGTGTTTAAGTTCTGTTGGACCTATAGCATAACTCTCACTAATACTCTTACAAAATTTATGAAATGGACAGAAAAGGTAAACAGTATTTTTTATATATATTTTTTAAGTTTTATTTATGCACATCTGTGCAACTATATGGTTTTGTTATTATTTTATATATATATATATATATATATATATATGTGTATGCATATTAATATATTGATTTGTTATTTCTTTATTTCAATTTGTAATTGTTTATCATATTGCATTCTTCAGAGTGTATATATGTCTAGGACCATGTATGCATCAACATGCATACATATGTGTTTCAGCGTGTGTGTGTGTATATAATATATATATATATATATATATATATAGAGAAAGAAAATTAAAACTGTAAGTTGAACTTTTCAATCAAAATTTATTGTTCGACTGAATACTCCAAAAAAACAATTTACAAAGTCCTTATTCTGCGGAGTTTCAAAGAATGCTATTCTTGTTATTCTTCTCATCAGAGGACATAAAGAAATCAGCAAATTATATTTGTAGCAATGCTGGAATTTGTTAGTATATATATATATATATATATATGTGTGTGTGTGTTTGTGTGTCTAGAAATACAAGTGTCATATCAAAAGTAAAACCTATGTTTTTTTTTTTTTTTTTTTTTTTTTTTCAACTTTAAAAGTTGAATGACTACTAAGACGGGACTTGTACCATTAAAACAAGCAACGTTTTGCTCTCCAGAATTTATTTTTCAACATAGTCTCCACCATTCTCAATGCATTTTTTCCAGGAATTCATTGACATTTCTCTGCTTCTGATGCACGTTCATGACAGGGATTACTTTCTTAAAGTCTCGCACCATCCATATCTGCAGCAGAGAGATGAAATTTCAGGTTATGAATGTATAAGTTCAGTTATCATAACAATACAACTAACAATCCCTTCTGATCCATTCAAGCAGAATAAAACATAGTGGAACCCCTCTTGTATATGTATTTGTATGAGTACATGAATGTGTATGTGTGTGTTGGTATATATTATTCATTTGTATAAGATTTTGAATGTATATGTGTATTTGTGTATGTATATGTGTAGGTATATCTGCACAGCATAAGGGAGGACTATACATAGTAATCAGTAGTTTGAAATTGGTATAATAAAAACTCTATTATATGCTTCTTTCTTCTCCTATCATGGCATATTCGTCGTAGATGAAATCATGGTTATTGTTCTCCATGGGCTTCGGTCCATTGTTGGTCTGATTCCTCTGCAGACATCATATGATTTGAACTTGGCAGAATACATGGGGTGGGTTGCCATTATCTTCCACAGTGCAGTGGTATCTGACTTGCCTGTTTGCACCTATCTGTAAAAACTCTAATATAATCACGCATACTTAAAACAATCTTGGTACTGATCCAGAATTTGACCAAAGTTCGCATTGGCATCTTCTAGTAGTTTATAGTAAGCTGTTGGAAAAGCAGCCGAAAAGAAGTAGATCCGATTAGCTAATGAGCTGTCAGCAATATTTTCATTAATAAGAAAATAGCAATTTATCGGTATTATGCTTGAAAAAATATTGTTTTCGATCATAATTGTTTAATTGCTGTTAAAAAACTTATATTGAAATTTTTCTTACAAAAAAATATTAATGGAGAAAGAAAAATACTTTTTCTTTCATAGTAGTTTCCATGTTTTCATCTTAAAAAGCTTATTTCTTTGAAAAATTTGAAAAAAATTTTTTAATATACTTGATAAAAAATTATTTCATATAATTAAACTTATGAGTGTGAATTAAATGCAGCTTCTGCTTTTGGAGTAATAACTAACTATATATGTGGAGAAAAACATTTTAATTAAAATGAAACAAACATGGATATACGCAGTGCCTTCAATAAGTTTCTGGATGTTTTTTGTATGGGCATTTTCATTAATAGTACACACATGAATCTCTTGTCCCCTTTGAAGTAATTTCCTCCAGCTGCAATGCATGGAAGTCCTTTTGTGTGAACATATCAATGACCTTTGTCACAGCCTCTTTCATCTCCTCAATTGTCTCATAATGACAGCCTCCTCTTTCCTCTCCTCAAAAAGCAGTCTGAAGCATTCTATACGTTTCTGTGGAATTTTTCCAAGTTTAAAACAGAATTTTATCGCATATTTTTCTAAAGTGTCCTCATATCCAGATTGCATTTTTGAAATTCAATATCTGTAAGAATCAGGCTTTAATAGGGTGTGTTCCAATTCCTGCACCTGAAATAATAAAAATTGGTCAGTCATCTCATAAGATGTATAGCAATAACGTACTGAATTTTGACAATTTTACATGCCTGTAGAAAAAAGTCTGGAAACTTATTGAAAGCACCTTGTAGCAACACAACACCATCTGATTAACTTAAATTACTTATTTTTATAATGAATTCAAAAATGTTTGTTTCTACTCTATTTCAGTCATTTATGTACCAGTTGCTACGAGGGCTGGCCTTTTGTCATAGCAACAATGTCCTTCACAGAGACTTGAAGCCACAAAATTTACTCATTAACAAGGTAAATCGTGTTGATTATTACTATCAGTTTAGTTGTGATTTCAGTTTAATGCTGCGGCTTCTCCCTCGGCACCAAAGTCAACAGAGCCTATGCCATTGTTGTATGTCTAATCCTATGCAGTTCTAGGATAGCCACTCTCTTATGTGTTGTCTTCTCCCTTTGAGAAGTGGTCAGTTTATTGCTAATTGTTTGAGATACCCCTACTGGAGAATGCTGACAGAGCTGTCCAGATATATTTTTGAATGTCAGTGCTCTTTCTCTAGAGCACTGACTTTTCAAATCTCACTTTACCGACGTGTCACATCTTCCTGCCATAAGATGGCATATTTAGTAGGTGAGAGTTCCCCTTCTTTATGAGTACTGGCTTTACTCTTCACACCATCTGAGCATGCAAAACAGACATTAAACCGATGATGGTGATGAACTTTGTTTTTGTATATAATAATAGATTAAAACCGATTTTCGACTTTTATCAGTTTTTGTTTTTTAACTACATTAAATAGTTGGGTTTTTTTTTTCTCCTGTCTGTAATATTACTGATCTTTTATTTGAATAAAACCAATTCTAATTTCTATTTGACAGAATGGAGAATTAAAACTTGCCGATTTTGGTTTGGCACGAGCCTTTGGTATTCCTGTACGCTGTTATTCGGCAGAAGTAAGTAAAGATGCATCTGTTTTCAGCTCTATCAGGAAATGACAGCTTTAACTGAGTTTTTAGTCTGTTATTCTAGAAAAAATTGACTTAGAACAGCTTTTTTAGAGCTGGGTACCCTTAACGCCAACTTGTTACTGAATTCACCTTATATAAAAAACAGAAATAAATAAAAAATCTCTATGATGTATGCACTTGTGACAAAACAAAAATATCATGTTCCAAAAATTATGTAAATTGATCAAGTAGTTTTATTTTTAAATAAAAAATCAAATTTTACGAGTAACAGAAGTTTGCTAGGTCATTTTGAAAATAATCTTTAAAAAAAAAAATCCAAAAAAACAAAGGGAAATAACTCAATAATTCAAACTTTGTGAAATTTATGTTGTAATATCTACAAATTCCTGTTAATTGTTTAAAAATAGCTTTCTTTATAAATATAAAACTACTTAATCAATTTAAGTAATTGGAATATGATATTTTCTTTTTGACATGGGTACATAAAATCATATAGATTTTTCTTTATTTTTGTTTTTTTAATATAATGGGAATTCTGAACAAGAACTGGGGTCTTTGTTATATCGAGAGACAACCTCTAAATGAATTATCAGTCAAGGTAAACAGTTCTCACTCTAGTTCTAACTCCTCAGAGACAGATTTACAAGTACCTAACACTGCCAAAATTCAGTCTTTTACTACAGGGTCTGGTGTATTTCTTTGTGACACGTTTATGGTGTACCCCTTTTTTCCTTTTTGTGGTGATGTCCCCAACTTTGGTGATTCCTGTGTTCCGGTTGATCATTTGGTATCCGCTTGCAAAAAGGTTGCTGCCCTGATTAAGACAGATGTTGAATCTTGTTCCATCAGATTATCACTCACCTTATGTTATCTAGATCATAAGTGAAATTGTGCGGTGTTGGTCATCAGAGTTATTTTTACTGACAAACGGAGGTTATTTTTAAGCACGAAGAATAAATAACAATTTGATGGTTCTTATTTTTTTATATAAAAACTAGCAGGGATGGGGTGCCCGGCATTGCCCAGTCGTGAAATTCATTTAAATATGGTATTTTAATTTCTAAAAAAAAAAAAAAAAAAAAATTGTGACAGTCGGGGGTGGGGTGGAAGCATTTCCTGGTTGTAAAATCTGCTTAAATATATTTTAATTTATGAAAAAAAAAAATGATATTTTAATTTATTAAAAAAATAAAAAAATAAATTGTGACTTGGGTGCCATTAGCCAGAATGGACCCCCCCCAAAAAAAAAAAAAATTTGTAAGCAATAAAAGAGATAGACAGACAGTCATGAAATAATAAAGAGAAGAAATGGAAGGGAGGGGGTGAATGCACTTAAACTTAAAGAACAAAAGATATGGTTAAAACCTGAAAATGCTGCATCATGATATAAAATGGATGAAAACACGAAAATAAAAAAGAATGCGATTGTTGCGCAGTTTTAAAACGTTTTAAAAAAATGTATTTTATACTTATCATACTAAGATATGATCGAAAAAAACTTATGGTATTAAAAAAAAAAAAAATGACATGTGCTTAACGCAAATTCTCAAAAGATAAGACTGTAACCGAGCACGTTATCTACCTGACTACCATGACACAAATGTTATAACACTGCTAATTTTGCTTTTTAAAGCAAAACAACAACATGATCGTTCAACAGTGTTGAATCCCTCTTCAAACAAAACTACATTTCTACACAAAATAATTGATTTTTTTTTTCCAATTATTTGATATTATATATCCAAGAGATCACTTTTTCTAATGATAGCAAGTCCATGCCGTAATGATGTAGATGACAAAAGTTTTTATCAGACACACATTTACTCACATAGGGACATTTGAGATTTATCTAATACTAGCGAGGGGTACCCGGCGTTGCCCAGGTGTTTGTAGGTGTGTGTGGTGTTAAATAAAAAAGAAACCGGGGGGGGGGGGGGGTAGGATCAAAGCCGAAGCCCTGAGGCAAAGTTTGAAAATAAAATCGGCCAGCCAGAATGAAGCATTGTTATGAATGAATAACTGAAAGATGTTTGAAAGTCGTCGAGCGTTACGATGACGACGATGTAAGCATTGTTATAAGCGAAGTAAGAAAAGAAAACAACGTTTTAATTAAGCGGGGGGGGGGGGTAATCAAAACATCGAAAAAAAAACAAAAAAAAAACTAACGTAAGGCAAACGAATGATGAAAACAGAAAAACGAACACGTGAAAAATGGCTTAAATAAGCCTGTTTCGATATTAAAATTTAAAAAATCGGTGGGTACCCGGGTGTTTTCGGGTGTCGCTAAGAATAAGCGAAGTAAAAAAAAAAAACAGGAAAACAAACGTTACGTGAAAAATGGCTTAAATAATACAGGGTTCAAATTTAAATTTAAAAACTCGAAAAACAAAAAACATCTCACACCACGATTCGAACCCAAAATGTTTAGATAATGAACCAAGGCCTTAACTACCTGAGCTAAAGCGACGTATATGAAATTTGTTCGGTTTTTCAACTATTTAAAGTAAATCAGGTCACAACGTCATGACGTCATCTGACGCATGCGTTGTTGACCCCCCCCCCCTGTCGAAAATTGTCGATTTCGGGGTGAAAAAGTTAACGTTTTTCTCTCTCTCTCTCTGTTTGCGTGTCTCTCTCTCTCTCTCTCTCTCACACTTCGTCTTCCTTACTCTAAAGAGTGTTACTAAAAAAGAAAATGGCGTCTGGGTTTGTTTTTTTGTAAAAACTTCGATCGTTAATATTTTTTGTAAGCGTATTTTTTTTTTTTTTTTTTTACTTCACATTTTTGGCTCGTTATTCATAGTTTAGCTTGTGTGAGGGTTAAATTTTTTTTTACCGATAACAACAATGTTTTTTAAATTCAGATGCCATTACAGCTTGCTGACGTCAAGATCACGTGACATGACTCAGCAGGTTTTAAATACAAGTTGACCCAAAATAAACGGCCCCGTGTATACTTTATGTAGAAGAGTTGGCGCCCGTATTTTTGGGGGCAGTTATAAATCGATTCAAAAATATGTAATGTTTAACATTAAAATGTCACTCCCCCCCCCCCCCACAGAAAATCAATCAGTTGACGCACTTCTAATGGTGCTTTTGGGCCAATTTTTCGATATTTGTCGTCCGGAGGGTGGGGCTTTCATATGAGACCATCGGTCAAAAGTTTTTAGCAGGCACACAAACATACATACATACATACATTTTCGCTTTTATATATATAGACTAGCATAGATACCCAGCGTTGTGTGGGTCCACATAAAGTTCGGTTGTGACACACCTGCTTTACTAAGGATATTGAGCACTTTCATCAATACCCCCACAACAATTTCAAAAATAAAGAATAGAATTGCCCAAAAAAGAAGTACATGACAACCTCCTCACCAGATATTTTGGCAGAAAGGATACAAAGAGAAGCTATTCTCTGGATATTGAGCGCTTTTTGTTGCCTGTGAATTAATCGTTTTCTTTTAGTTTTCACATATTATGCAATCTGAGGGATTGCTCTTTCAGATAGTATTGGTTTTGACCCAGACCAATGCGGCCAATGAAAGTTTTTTAGTAGACAGACAAATCCAAAAAAAAACACACACACACACACTAACGCACAGACATCTTTCCTTTATATAATAGAAGAAAGAAGATAATTAGTTGAATAAATGTTACAATATTTAGTTTGGGAAGAACAATGTATAATTATATTTTCTAGCTAAGTGTTTTTGGATTGACTTTATGGTTTTTAAGTTCTTAAGTTCTGAACATTTTTAGTTGGTGACAGTAAACTCAAATCTGGAGTCTATTTCAAAATGATGTGGACTCTTCAGTTGAACAGAAGTAAAATCGCATGTTTTTCTTTGCATACAGAAATTATAAATTAATAAACTTCCTTTCTCCTTTTTTTTTCTCTTTTCCAAATTCGAGAGACTTCTAAAGCAATAACCTTTCTCTCTCTTTCATCTTTCTCAAATCAAAGAGATGTCTATGCTTCCAGACTCTAAAACATACCCTTACAAAAGCTACATCCATCATTTTGATTAGTTTTATATGATTTAAAAACATCAGGTTAACAAACAAATGCTTTATTTAACTGTTTCATATTTTAGTTTTATCACCACCTTGTATAATCATCCTTATTACTAAGCTGGAAACTGGGGGATATAAAATTAATTATTATTAATTTTAAGGTAAAACGAGCTATTATCAGAAACTCGGACATAATACTTCCGTAAAACATAAATAGAGGGCAGGTACTATTTTTGTGTGGCATACAAACTATTTGAAAGGGGAAGGAGTTTCTTTTATCAAATATTTTATAAACAAAAATTCCATCCTCAATTGTTTATCTAAATCCAGAAATGTAGCTTGTGTTTCTTTATACTCACATTTTTATTCTAACTCCTTTGGATATATCAGATGCTTGTTTTTTTTTCAAATTCCTTGTTATCATTTATACATATAAGGTCGTCAATAAATCTCTTACAACCATGATAATTATATGTTCTGGATATATCATTTTTTATTTTTATATTTTACCTTTCACCAGACTATCCATTCAAGGTATCCAATGACAGTAAAATCCAAAAATGTGAAAATAGATTTTTGGATTTTACCATCATTGGATACTTTACCTTTCACCAGACTATCCATTCACGTGAAATCACCTTTTTCTTCACAATATTCCCTCTGCTTCACTTTTTGTTATCAAGTATTATCTTTGACTTACTTGCAGTTTCATCAAATACTTTTGTATGCAAAATCCGATCCCGCATTTTGCTAATTCCTACCCTCTGATGAGAAGGAAAATATTTATTCGAAATTCCGCAGATTAAGGACTATCCACTTTTTAAGTGTTTCCTTTTAAGATTAAATATGTTTTTAATTCTTTTTCAAAGTGTATTTTTAACATGTTTTATTAACTATTTGCTCTTATAAGCTCTATATCCTATTTGGTTTTATCGAGCTTTTACATCTGGTTGAGATTACTTTATAAATATTAATTCTTTAATATTTAGAATATACTTTAGTTTTACCATCTTGGATCATTTTGGTAAATTTAATTGTAATTTTTTTTATTTTATTCCAAAATCCAGTGTTTCAGTGATCTTACTAATCATTTTTTTCTAAAATAAAATCTTGCGTACATTTTAGAAATCTGTTTTATTCATGGGGAACAATCAATATAATATGTCAACATTAGATATTCCCTTCTGGGAACTCATTAGACAAAACAGAAAGTTCACAAAAAAGAAAAATGCATAATGATGTGATATGTAAAATTCAGGAAGAAACAAACATAATTCACATTGGCCAATATCTAGTGGGTGGCCATCTTTTCTCATATATATTCTGGCATCATGGGATTTAAACTGTTAACCTTTTTTCTGGAACAGTGTGAAAATATTCTCCTAGCATTTAAATGACTTTAAACACCAATTTCACAACTTCCTTTTTGAAATTTTTTTTTTTTTTTTAATTTGCTTTTTCACCTGACCAAGAACCCTTTTTTCTATTAATATTTATTTGCTTCCTCATGAAAGCAAAATGTGACACAAGGTCGTTTTTAATGTGTGGTTAAACCAGCTCTCTGAAAGGAAAGCAAAAGGGGCACTCTGGTAGGGACCAAAAATAATAATTGTCTCCGTATAGAGTGTTTCCCCTCCATTGACCAAGACAAATTACCTCAAGTGTAGCACCGGAACAGATACTACACTTTGAGATATTAAATTTTTTATTCACTCGAAAAAAAGAAATACAAAAAGGAAAAATAAACAAAAAATTTAGGCACAAGGCCAACTCAAAAAAGAAGGGGGGATGGTGAGGTTGGTTGATCCATCTCGTCTCTGTTGGAAGCTTAAAAAAATTTCTCTCTCAGCCAGCATCTTTTATCATGATTACCCTGTTTAAATGTGAATTTGTGTCTGTGTGGGTGTTCCTATTTAAGCCCGATTTTAAAACATTCTTTCTTTATATCAAAAATACAAAAAAGATAACAATATTAATAAAATTTCATTTGTGTCGAGGGTGTGGGGAAAAAATAAAATAAAAATGTGGTTAGTAAGACTCTCCCAACCCCGTCTGAAATGCTTAACCACCCATTTCACTCTGGTTTGTCTTCTCTGCGCCAGCCTCTCGAACCAAAGGTTCTCAAGTCCTTCACATCCCTTACTCAAGGCACGCCTCCATGCTGGTCTATCTTTGGCTAGCTCCTCCCACACATTCACATCGATGCCAAGAGCAATCAGATCCTGTTTGGCCACGTCTTTAAAGCGCAGCACCGGGCGACCGTGGCTTCTTGATCCATTTGACAGTTTGCTGTAGAGGATATCCTTAGGGAGACGGTCATCGGGCATTCTGCGCAGGTGTCCAAGCCAGCGTGATCGTCGTATCTTGAGTGTCTGGAACAAGGAGCGGCTGCCGGCACGTCTTAGCACCTCTTCGTTGGTGATTCTATCCCACCAATTGATGCCCATGATATGTCGCAAGCATCGGAGATGGTAGACGTTCAGTCTTTTCTTGTGACGAGCATACGTGGTCCAAGTCTCTGCTCCATACAGTAGGGTACTAAGAACACAACATTCGTAGATGTGGCATTTTGTGCAAGAAATTTATTGAACCATGCTCTTTCACATAGTCGGTTGAAAGTAGACGCTGCTCTACCTATGTGCGTTTGTAGCTCCTGTTCAATGGATACTCCCTTGTTGATATTGGATCCAAGATACGCCAAGTTTTCAACAGTCTCTAGTTCGTGGCCATTGATGGTGATTGGTGATGCGTCACCCTTGTGCATCACAACTGTCTTCTTCACACTGATTACCAGTGCAAACTCCGCACAAGCAGCGCTCAATTTGTCAAGCAGCCGCTGGAGTCCTCTTGCAGAGTGCAAGACCAATGCAGCATCGTCTGCAAACAGCAGCTCAAGTATTAGGACTTTTTGAATACAACTATCTTATATATGGGTCGTAGAATTGCATTCACGAGCAAAAGATCTAGCTAATTTGCATATTCTTTTAAAAATTCATTTTAATTAATTCCCTATTAGTTTTTTCGTTTTTCTTATGGGATGATCATCTTTAGTTAACTATTACGTGTAATTCTATTAATGCAGATATTCTACATGATTTATACTTGCATAATATTTGCATAAAAAGTTTATTGTAAACACAAAACTCTTTCCATATATATTTATGTACATGTATATATTTTTGTTTAAAAAATTTTGCCTACCAAACTCTTAGAGTTTTTGGTCTACAGACATGAAATGAAACTCCATATACAACGTATTTGAAGCCATGCAAAACTGTATATTTGGGGTTTAGCCCGGAAAATCGGTACAAAAATGAAAATTAAGAAAAAAATGAAATTTTCTAGATAAAGGTCGAATGCTAGCATTATGAATATGCATGCATAACATAGTAGCTATTGGTTTATATTTTAATTTTTAACTTTTGGATACAAAATTGGATCGCCAGATCAAAAAAAAAAACAAAACAAAATATCCATGCTCCGTCAAACTACTACTCTCTCTATTTGATTTTATTAACTTTGGAATCGGTACAGAATTTAAAATAGAATCTTTTGTTCAAGTGACACTAAGAATACAATTACAAATTGTTGAAGATTTCTACCTGGTCATGGTTTACTAAAAGTGAATTGTCTCTGGATTAAAGAAAGGATCCCGTTTGAAATTCTGTTAGTATTCATTATTTTAAATTGCTGCATGTTTGTTCCAAAATTGGGAAGATTTATTTTACTTTCAGTTTTTACCAAAAGTTAAATTATTTAAAAAATTTTTTATTCCCTTCTCCCAGGTTGTTACATTGTGGTATCGACCGCCTGATGTGTTATTTGGTGCTAAACTTTATTCAACGTCCATTGACATGTGGTCAGCAGGCTGTATTTTTGCAGGTAACATTTTTTATTTTAGTCTATTACGTCCCTCCTGTCCTATAAATAGGATACTAAATAATTCTTTTTTTAAAATCTATAAGATGATATATAACAGTACTGCTTACTTCATAATTACTCTGAAGAAAGGATAAAATTCATCTATATTCATCAATTTCTCTCCAAGAACTGTTGGAACCCTCTCAAAAATTCTTTTGAAATTTGTTAAAATTGTATTTGTTCAATGATATATGAACTTATATTAATGAGTCTTGCAAGAATAAACCACTAACTTATTGCCAAAAGTACAATTTAACTATTTGTGTGAACTGCTTTGTTCCTTGCCATAATGTCTAAATTTCATATTGAATGGGTAGCATCTTGATTTCTAAAAAGTATCCTAGTTATAGGACAATCAATATTTCACTGAATAAAATGTACATTTTCTTTTCAGCTTGTGTATTCTAACCCATTTTTGATCATTACACAATTTCAACTTAATAGTAAATAAATTAGATACCCTGGGACTTAATGGGTAAATTACTCTTATTTGATCATCAATTTGATATGTAGTCACCAAGTTTTATTTTTGCAAACAATATTCTTTTTTTTTTGGGGGGGGGGTGTATATAACCTTCAGTTATCTACAGAATAGCTAAGTAAGTTTGGGTCTAATCGGGAGGCGTTTCTGTTGGTGTGTGCAGGGGTTAGTTTATTCCGTTGAGCTCAAAATTGAGGGCACAGATTTGTTGCCTACAAGTTGATTTTAAAAAAATATGCCAAAAATTAAAAAAATCGATATCAACATTATTTTGTATGTTGATAAATTATTCAGTATATGATTCAGGGGAGGTAACTTTTTAAGTTTCTGTTTTTTATTATGTCCCTTTTAACAGATTAATAAGCACTAATAAGTCCTAATTAAAAATGCTCAATATCCTGGATAGGAATGGGACTTAGTTTTTTTAGTGCTTTGGAGTTCTCTTTAATTTTAAAGGTGCTCAATATCCTAGACAGAGCAAGTATGTTTAAACAATGTTCTGTCTTTTTAAAATGTTATTGTAGCAATACCAGACACCATAAAGTTCAGCGCTGGACAAGGTGCACACTGCTACTTAATTTGACAGTCATAGTTTTTAAATCAGTAATAAGCACATTTTTCCGGAGTCTATCAAAATAAAACTTACATAACTGGATTCACAATAAAATTTACTTAAGAATAATATTTATATATATTTGTTGTGATTTGTATATTCGAAGAAATCACTATTTAAATCCGACTATTAACAACAAAACATGCCAGCAGAGCAGTAGATGACTTTTTGCAAATAAGCGGTTGGGGTGTGTTCACATAAATACTCATAGCAGAAGTTGTATCCATTGACAACATTTCTAGTTGTTTTAGCTAATCAGGGAAAAGAATTGTCTTTGCTATGGAATTTGAACACATGTACATCTTTCAAGTCAAAAGTTAGAATATCTCAAAGTTGAAGCTTTCTAGTACAAAGGTAATTGAAGATAGAAACTGTGTTCAAGCACTATTTAATAAAGAATACATTAATTTTGTTAGAACCATGGCCAGTAGTGAACAATTGAAGCTTTTTTGCTTTCAAAAGTTTTGACAGGCTTGTGACTGAATGGATTTTTATTTAGGTCCGAATAATATTGTCATTCTAAGTAATCAAACTAGGTTAGGGGGTCTGCAAATTACATTAATCTTAGTTTTTTCTATATTTTATTTGAAATCTTTTTGAAGTTATTCTGTAATTTCAACATAGATCATGTTACAAATGACCTTTACTTTTGTTATATATGTACTCCTTTCACAAAATCTCTTTATTTTTAATTCAATTTTTGTCCCAAACAAGGCAAAGTGCCACTTTGAAGTAAGGGGCTACTATCGGGGACATAAGTTGCAGGGGTATTATGAAGGGAGATGAGTGGCAAAATGTTTGTTCACATTACATTTGAACTTCTGCATGACAGTACAGTTGGGAAAGCAGAATCCTGGAAGTCTAGCAGTTCTGGGAAAGAAACTATTGGAGTAGAAGGCTTTCTTACACCTAGGGATCTCTTCTGTGAAGGATTGGATTTAGCTTCTTGTCAGGTTTGTCGGGGGTGTTTACGTCGAGGGAGTACAAGTGCTTGTAGTTTGTCAGAGCATTCACCATTAAAGTATTTGTAGAACAGGCAGAGGGATGCAACATTTCATCGATGGGACAGAGGCTGAAGTCTAGATGACAGTTCAGGACCTATCAGGTAGGCGACTCTTTTGAACCCTGTCAAGAAGTGAGACAAGTAGCAGATGCACCAGCCCAAATGTGACAACAGTACTCCATACATGGGCGAATGGTGGCCTTGTAGAGGTACAGGATACTTTCAGGCGTAAGTAGTTTTCTAGCATGGTAGAGAGAGCCCACCTTCTTCGCAGCAGCCTTGGCAATGCTCTCAATGTATCTATTCCAGTTCATATTGCTTGTAAATGTTAGGCTGAGAAGTTTAAAGGAAGTACTTTTGGGTAATGTGTTCTTGGCTATTGCTATTGGTGGTAGAGAACGTTTCTTGTAATTATTGAAGGAAACAAGCTTAATTTTGACAGCGTTGAATGTGACCCTCCATTTTTGCCCCCATTCCACTACAGATTGGAGGTCATCCTCTAGTGTTTCTGCCATTTCCTTAGATATGTGTTCATTTGTTTTGCTGTCATGTCTGCTATAGAGAGTGGTGTCATCAGCAAATATACTCATCTCAGAGACAATTTTATCAGGGAGGTCATTTATGAATATCAGGAATAATAAAGGTCCAAGGATAGACCCCTGAGGTACTCCTGCATTTATATCATATTGTTTAGATGTACGACCGTCGAGGACAACCTGGATTTTTCTTTTACTTAAGAAGGATTTAATTACATTATGTATTCTTCCAGTGATACCATATGATCTAATTTTCTATCGTGCCATACCCTGTCAAAAGCCTTAAAATTTGAATCACAAATATCACTCAAAT
Source organism: Euprymna scolopes (assembly GCF_053919585.1). Taxonomy (NCBI): domain Eukaryota; kingdom Metazoa; phylum Mollusca; class Cephalopoda; order Sepiida; family Sepiolidae; genus Euprymna; species Euprymna scolopes. The sequence goes on along the minus strand of NC_136520.1, from coordinate 80,538,250 downwards.
CTACTAATGCCTCTTAATTTATATCAAAATTTTCTAGGATAACATGGAGAGGTGGAATTAATAAAGTTATGTTTAATCACCACTTTAATATCAATGTAAAATATATTCTTTTGTCATTTTCATATATGTATATTGTATTTTGAAAATTTAATTTTCCAGAATTGGCCAACGCAGGACGTCCTTTGTTTCCTGGTAACGATGTTGATGATCAACTCAAAAGAATTTTTAAGTATCCTTTTTATAAAAGAAAGTGCTTGGGACTCTCCGTGGAATATTTCTTATTTAATATCTTGTTATTTTTTGACTTTTAATACTTAAAAAAAAAAATATGATACTTGTGTATTTCAGGTTTGAAAGACAATTTTTTGAATTTATTTATTTGCAGACTGTTAGCCTCATCTTCATAGTTGTTTCTCTATCAGGTGCCTCTATCCACTGCCCATGGCGCAGTGGATAGAGGCACCTGAAGAAGGTCAGAGGATGAGTTGAATCACCTGGTGCAGTGGATAGAAACGTTGAATCTCTATGGTTCCAGGTGAGCATTTTCTGAAGATAGCAGTTTCAATCGTACTCAAAGCAGACCAGATGATTAATTGACCAAAACATGGTGAGACAACAACTATGGAAGGCAGAAATTACTGGAGATACAGTTATGAGACTCAGCATTCCCATCCTGTTGTGGTTAATCACTTGAAGAAGACGAGTTTGAGTTGGCTGAAACATGGTGAAACAACAACTATGAAGATGAGAATAACAGTACACAAATAAATAAATAGAGGTAAGCTGTACGAGGGCCTATCTGCAAATACAGGAGTGCTGTCTCATTTTGGATGCATTCAGGGATAAGAGACCTGAATCAAAAAGAATTTTTGAAAAATAGCCATTTTTATTGGTTAGCACCCCAAAAAACTGCTAAAATAACCATTTTTGACTAAAATAGTCAAAAAAAAAAAAATTCATAAATCCTCTCTCGTACTCATCTCAAAGGATTCCAATAAAAAGACAATTTTTTCGTTTTTATTTTTGAAGAACTCCACTCTTAACAATAGAGATGCTCTTCAAAACTATCTTTTAATGATTATTTTGATTTATTACGAAAGTTTAATTTTGTAAATAAAAAAAGTCTGTCTTTTTAGTAATATAACAATCACTTTCATTCATTTTAGAATTTTCTTAGAGAGACTGTTCATTAAAAAGTTCATTTAAAAAAAAAAGTCATACATTTTCATATAAATACAAAAATAACTGTAATTTATTCTGAAATTCTTAATTATTTTATAAAGATTTTTAAAAAATTATTTTAATTCAATAAATGTTCATATTCATAAATGATCTCCCTGATAAAATTCTCTGAGATGGGTATATTTTCTGATGACACCGCACTCTATAACAAACACAATAGGGAAAATAAATGAACACAAATCTAAGGAAATGGCTGAAACCTTAGAGGAAGACTTCCAGTCTATAGTAGAATAGGGACATAAATGGATGGTAACATTTAATGCTGCCAAGACTAAGCTTCTTTCCTTTAATAATTGCAAAGAACCTTCTCAACCACTGATAGCCATGGCTAATGATATGCTACCTCCTTTGCTAAATGTTCACAGGGAACAATTGGAACAAATACATTGAGGGTATTGCCAAGACTGCTGCAAAGAAGGTGGGCTCTCTCTCTCTCTCTATCATGCTAGAAAGTTACATATGCCTGAGAGTATCCTGTACCTCTACAAGGCTATCATTCGTCCATCCCTGGAGTATTGTTGCCACATTTTGTCTGGTGCATCTGTTACTAGTTTCTCATTCCTAGACAGGCTTCGAAAAAGACTCACCAACCCAATAGGTCCCGTAATGTCAACCAAACTTCAACATCTGTCACATGAATAAAATGTTGCATCCCGGTGCCTATTTTACAAATATTTTAATGGAAAGTGTTTTGGTGAACTGCAAGCTCTTGTATCCTCTTAATGTAAATACCCCAACTAACCTAACAAGCAGCAAAATCCCACCTCTACACTGTAGAGATCATCAAATGCCAGAAAGCTTTCTACTCAAATAGTTTCTTCCCTAGAACTGCTAGACTATGGAATTTCCTCCCAGGTCCCTGCTTTTCTGATTGTACTAACATGCAGAAGTTCAAGTATAATGTAAACCAACATCTTGCTGCTCAACTCCCTACATAGTATCTCTGCAAATTTTATCCCAAATGGTAGCTCCTTACATCCAAATGGAACTGACATGTTTGGGGTGAAAAAAACAGTAAAAAAAAAAAAAGATAATTAATGTTTTATTTTGTGTTGTATTAATTTAGTATGTCTGTTTTGCTTTTACCAATAAGTTATGTAAAACTTTAACAACTCTTTGAATTGTCTCCCCTTGTTCTGAGTGGAAATCTTTAAAAAATAATAGCAAAAAATTGTCCATCAAACCTAAAAAGCACAAGTGCACCAATTTAATTAATTAATTTATTTTTTCAAATATTGTGCGAGTTATTTTTTCTTTACTTTCTCATATTACTTGGTACCCCGACTGAAGACACTTGGCCAGGAGTAACCCAACTCCCCGATTACAGAGTAAGTGATAAAATATTTTCTTTTATCTCTCACAGCTTTATTTTTTATAACCAAAAGAAATGAAAGCAATCAATTTATGCCTTGCAATCTTTTTCTCTGCTACTGGCAGAAAAACGCATTTTGGATCTAGACTAAAAGCTGCACTTTATGTACTGTGATTGTAGGCGTAAAATGTTTTGGTTCTTGTCCAGAATTCCCTCTACCTTAAAAAAACAAAACTAAAGAAAGATCTGTATGATGTACGTAATTGTGATATAACAAAAATATCATATTCCAAAAATCATATAAATTGATCAGGTAGGTTTATTTTTAAATAAAAAATCCTTTTTTCTTGTATATTCTCTTTTTTTTGTCTTTCTCCTTTTTTTTTTTTTGTCTTTCTCCTTTTTTTTTTTTTTTTGTCTTTCTTCGTTTTTCTTTTGTCTTTCTTCGTTTTTCTTTTGTCTTTCTTCGTTTTTCTGGTGTCTGTCTCGTGTGTTCTTTTGTGTCTGTCTCGTGTGTTCTTTTGTGTCTGTCTCGTGTGTTCTTTTGTGTCTGTCTCGTGTGTTCTTTTGTGTCTGTCTCGTGTGTTCTTTTGTGTCTGTCTCGTGTGTTCTTTTGGGTCTTTTTATATTTATTTTTCCCCTTTTTTTCTTTTTTTTGTTTTATTTATGCTATTTTTTCTCATTATTTTGTCTTTTTGGGAATCTACCCTTTTAACGAAATTCAGATCTTTTAAATAAATTGCATAAAACCCTACTAAAAGGTAAACAACATTCAGATCAACTGTTGAATATTTCATCCCGAAAACTCTCAATTTATCATTTCAATTTCCAATTTCATCTAATTCCATTTTGTTGTAAATTCATCAAAGTCACTTTGGTTAAGATCACTAATCTATTTTGTGTTAAAGATTCTAGTCATAACCCTTACCTAATTTCTAACTATCTTATATATACTATTAAAAAAATTATTTTTCCAGACATACCCTATCTATCATGTGAGCACAACGTGGCCCCAGGTTGTTCCAAAGTTAAATTCAAAAGGGAGAGATTTACTTCAGGTGAGATGATATATATTTATAATTTTGATTTCTGTTTTACATGCTAGAATGACAGTTTATACAGATAAAAATAACGTAATTAGTTTTGCACTTTTAATAATAAAGATACTTGTTTTTATTTTTAAAACAAGTTTTTATTTGAATTTATATAATGTTTATGAAGGTATAAAAATAAAATAATTGAAATCCAAATAATAAATGAAATCAAAATGTAGAGGTACAGGATACTCTCAGGTGTGAGTAGTCTTCTAGCACGATACAGGGAACCCACCTTCTTTAAGCAGCCTTCACAATGTCATCACTGTATTTGTTCCAGTTCATATTTCATGTGAATGTTAAACCGAGGAGTTTGATTGAAGAATTCTCAGGTAGGGTGTTATTTGTCATGGATATTGGTGGTTGGAGAGGCTTCTTGTAATTAATAAAGAGACCAGCTTAGTCTTACTAGCATTAAATGTTACCATCTATTTATGACCCCCATTCCACTTTTGTTTTAAATTCATGATATTTTTTCTTATAAATATAACAAAATTGATTGATTATTAGGTTTTTGTTGTGATCTTGTAAGGATCCGAAAGAAAGATACTCTTGGTAATTAATAGAAACAAAATATATTAAACAGAAACGCAAATACAACAAATAAAGAGTATGGTTATACATCAGTCTGACAGCCAAGTATATATTACTTGTGCATAATTAATGTTTTAACCCCGAGAGACATATTCTCCCGGTCCTTATACTAAGTAGAAGATTTCATTATTATCTATAGGGGTGACAACACCACAGCACAACAGTTTTACTAACCTAGAAATAAGTATCTGGTTAAAATAAATTATCAATGCATATCTGGGGTGTTAAATTTGCTGTTATTGAACTTGGGGGGGGGAGGGGGCTTCTTCTATATATTTAGTTATGCCCCTAGTCTCAAGTGGATATTCAATATGGCGTCTGGCCAACAGTAACACGTGTTTATCCTACATCATGAGAAATACCAAGTGAACTAGCATTGATAGTAGAGCGTATTCTTTCATGTGACAGATATTATCTGTTCAACTCATGTTGAAATACAATTGAAAGAAAGATGGCATCATTTACGAAACTGCCACCTATTTTGCCGCGTGAAGAAATGTACATAAGTGAAAACGACATAAGTATATGGTAAATCTGTGAAGATTTACCTAAGGAAAAACTGGGCCCAGCAGTATTTTTGTCATTGCCACAAAACATAGAAGAATGTGTTTGACACTTAGACATCACAGATATCAGCTTTTTTTTTTTTTTTTTACATAGGCGTCACCACTTATCAAGGCCGATAGGCCACTCAAGGATAAGGGTTAAAGAGTGTAGAGTAGTCAAAAGGACAATATAGTAATCGATAGTAATGGAAGTTCGGTAAATTTGTTAACTTAAGTGGAACGGCTCATCAGAAACTTGTTCACGTTGGACTTGAAGACAACCATATTATAGACAGCTGGAAAGCAGGAAAACGGAAGACAATTCCACAGGCGTGCAGTTCTAAGAAAGAAGCTTTGATCATGAAATCTATGTTTAGGTTTAGGCACAGATAAAGAGTGGGGAAAATTATTGATAATGTTTTCAGCTAGTCAAGTGTTTCTTGTGAAAGTTTGGCGAGGGGGGACCATAGATTGAAGCTCAGTCGAACACTTTCCATGAAAATAACGATAAAGCAGAGACAAACTCGCAACATCTCTTCTGTGAGATAGAGGTTGCAGCGAAGAGAAAATGACATCTCCCACCAGGCCACAAAGTCTATTTTGAACCCTATCAAGGCAGGACAAGTCTTTTCTAGCATCTCCTGCCCATATGTGGCAACAGTATTCCATCCTTGGACATATCTGGCTCTTATATAGATAGAGAATTGCATCAGCAGTGAGATATCTACTGGATCGATAGAAGGATCCGACCATTTTTCCAGCGACCTTGGCAACAGATTTGATGTACGTATTCCATTTAAGATCAGGAGTAAAGGTCAAGCCCAGAAGCTTGTCAAAACTTGAGGCCTCCCCGAGACGAGAGCCATTCATTTTAATTGATGCCAGATGGGGATCAGAACGTTGATGATGTAAAAAAGATAGAAGCTTGGTTTTAGATGCATTAAAAGTAACCAGCCACTCCTTTCCCCATTGTACAACGTGATCAAGATCAGAGGAGAGAGAATCGGAGAGAACTTGGTCGTTTACTGTCTTAGATGTGCTACCATAGATGGTAGTGTCGTCAGCAAAAATGTCTACAAATGATGTAAGGATGTGATTTGGAAGATCATTAATGTAGATCAGGAAAAGAGTTGGGCCCAGGATGGATCCCTGAGGGACTCCAGCATTTATACTGTGAGCTTCTGATTTTTGCCCATCAACTACTACTCTTATGAACCTATCAGAGAGAAATGATTTAATAATTGAGAAGACATTTCCAGCTATACCATAGCTGGAGATCTTGTGAAGTAAACCTTTATGCCATACCCTATCAAAGGCCTTTGATATGTCAAGAGCAATTGCCCTAGAAAGGTTGCCTCTGTCGAGAGATTCGCTAATCCTATGAGATATAACTGTAAGCACATCTGCTGTAGATCTAGCAGAATGGAAACCATATTGTGTGTCACTAAGAAGGTTATTTTTGCTGAAATGGTTGATTACTTCTCTATTTAACACAGATTCCAGCAACTTACTCATGACGCATAGGAGACTTATTGGCCTGTACTGAGAGGGGGATGAACGATCACCTGAATTCTTAAATACAGGGCATACTGATGAGATTTTCGAGGGTGATGGGAAGCAATTCTCCTTAAGACAACGTTTAAACAGTTTTGTAAGTATGGGTGCTAGTTCTGGTTGAAGTTTTTTGAGTACTATAATTGGAATACCGTCAGGGCCGGTTGCTTTACTGGAATCAAGGTTTTTGATTAGCTTGGCAACATCACGTACAGATATTTGTGTATCACATAGTGTGTTTTCTGATACAGGAGGAAATATTGGGGGTTGGCAGCCTTGGTCGCAAAGGGTAGAATTGGCTGCAAAGTTCTTGGCAAAGAGTTTGGCTTTGTCTGATGTTGACAAGATTAACTCAGGTCCATTGATGATAGTTGGGATAGAGCACATGCTTCTGTTCAGGATCCTGTTTGCAATTTGCCAAAACTGGTGGGAACCAAGTCGCTGCTCAGCTACTTTGGACTTGATGGACTGAGCATACAACTCTCTTGCGTTCTTTATTACTTTCTTACAATGGTTGCTGGCAGTCCTGAAAGCGGCTTTAGTTTCCATACATCTATTACGTTGGAAGCAGTCGAAAAAGTGATTTCTGTGCGCAATGGCAGCAGCACATTCTGGAGAAAACCATGACTGGCTGTTAGGTTTTTGCTGGAACTTTTTCGAGGGAATGAAATTGTCAATACCTACAATTAACCATTCCGTCAGGTCTGATACTATAGACGACACATCCTTTTTAAACATGGAACGCAGAGGAAGATCCAATATAAATGTACGGAAACTATCCCAGTCAGCCATAGTGTATCGATATACTGTACGATGGAGAGGTACGTCTGAGGACTTATTACATTTCATTTTTATCTTAATTGATACAACAGAGTGGTCGGAAGATCCAAGAGGAGACAGAACGGAAACTGAACATAGTTCAGGGCAAGTTGTGAGAAAAAGGTCTAGGAGACTTGCATACTGGCCGTCATTGTCGGGCCCACGGGTGGGTTCGTGAACAATCTGAGTGAGGTCATAAGCAATGGAGAAATCATGACAGAATCTCCCCTCATCATCGGTCTTGTTTGAGTGGGTCAACCATTCCACATTGTGAACATTGAAGTCTCCACATATGTGAATGTTAGCTGAAGGATATGCTGATAGAACTTGGTCAATTTTCTCAGATATGCTTTTAAAGATAGTAACTCCACTGTTATGGGGGCGATAGAGAGTAAATATAAATGCCATAGTGTGAGCTAGTGCTACTCGGAAGCACATATAGGGTAAGTTAGGATCTTCTCTGGAGATGTCCCTACCACATGGAAAGCCATCTTTTATATAGGCACATATTCCATGCCCATGGCGATCTTGGGGGGTCAGATTTGGAAGTTAGGTTAGAGTATCCTTTAATTACGAACTCATTTAGGGAAATAGTCTGTCCAATTCCAGTTTCGCTTAAAAATAAAAGGTCTGGTTTAGTCTCCTGTAATTGGGCTTCAACCTCTGGAAGGTTAGAACGTAGACCCCTGATGTTGGAGAAGGAGACATGGTAGTGGGGGTCTACGTTGGAAGTTTCAGATCTGGGTTTAATCGTGTATTTTTTATTGAAACTTGTCATGATGGAATTTTGGAGTTTGTGGACTAGGTGGTCAGACTTGCTTAGAGCAGGACAGAGAGGGGAAACAAAGAGAGAAAAGTAACAAAGAATTTTTTTTTTTTTTTTTTTTTGTAGCACATGATAAGGTAAAGCCGTAACAATTACCCATTAGTATGGCATCGAGAGGCCCCACCAGAGACTACTGCATGGTCCAGAATCCATTCACCAAATGGCAATACAGCAGCCCCAGTACTTTGCGCCTGCTGATTGGACAGCCTCCTTAGTGGTTAATCCAAGGTTCGGGTCCCTGACTATCAGGCGGATAACGTCAGCCCAGATAAAATGTTTACCTCCAGCACCCTTACTAGTGACATGGCTACAAGGATAGACATAGAACAGAAAATTTCCGCCATCTCTGTCCACTGTTCACGCAAAATACTGCCAACCTAGAATACAGCTTTTTCTTCTCCCTTTGTCAGAAAAATCACTCATTAAAAAAATGAGGACTGAGTGACAAATAAAGAGAAACCATGTCTCCTTCTCCAACATCAGGGGTCTACGTTCTAACCTTCCAGAGGTTGAAACCCAATTACAGGAGACTAAACCAGACCTTTTATTTTTAAGTGAAACTGGCATTGGACAGGCTATTTCCCTAGATGAGTTTGCAATTACAGGATACTCTAACTTAACTTCTAAATCTGACCCCCCAAGATCGCCATGGGCATGGAATATGTGCCTATATTAAAGATAGCTTTCCATGTGGGAGGGACATCTCCAGGGAAGATCCTAACTTACCCTATATGTGCTTCCGGGTTGCTTTAGCTCACACTACTGCATTTAAATTTACTCTCTATCGCCCCCACAACAGCGGAGTTACTATCTTTCAAAGCATATCTGAGAAAATTGACCAAGTCCTTTCTACTTATCCTTCAGCTAACATTCACGTATGTGGAGACTTCAATGTTCACAACGTCGAATGGTTGACCCACTCAAACAAGACCGATGATGAGGGTAGGTTCTGTCATGATTTCTCCATTGCCTATGACCTCACTCAGATTGTTCAGGAACCTACCCGTGTGCCTGATAATGACGGCCAGTATGCGAGCCTACTAGACCTTTTTCTCACAACTTGCCCTGAACTATGTTCAGTTTCTGTTCTGTCGCCTCTTGGATCTTCCGACCACTCTGTTGTATCAATTAAGATAAAAATGAAATGTAATAAGTCCCCAGACGTACCACTTCATCGTACAGTATATCGATACACTAAGGCTGACTGGGATAGCTTCCGTACATTTATATCTGATCTACCTCTGCATTCCATGTTTAAAAAGGATGTGTCCTCTATAGTATTAGACCTAACTGAATGGTTAATTGTAGGTATTGACCATTTCATACCCTCTAAAAAGTTTCAGCAAAAACCTAACAGCCAGCCATGGTTCTCTCCAGAATGTGCTGCTGCCATTGCGCACAGAAATCACTTTTTCGACTGCTTCAAACGTAATAGATGTATGGAAACTAAAGCCGTTTTCAGGACTGCCAGCAACCATTGTAAGAAAGTAATAAGGAACGCAAGAGAGTTGTATGCTCAATCTGTTAAGTCCAAAGTAGCTGAGCAGCGGCTTGGTTCCCACCAGTTTTGGCAAATAGCAAACAGAATCCTGAACAGAAGCGTGTGCTCCATCCCAACTATTATCAATGGACCTGAGGTAATCTCGTCAGCATCAGACAAAGCCAAACTCTTTGTCAAGAACTTTGCAGCTAATTCTACCCTTTGCGACCAAGACCGCCAACCCCCAATATTTCCTCCTGTATCAGAAAACACGCTATGTGATATACGTATATCTGTACGTGATGTTGCCAAGCTAATCAAAAACCTTGATTCCAGTAAAGCAACTGGCCCTGATTGTATTCCAATTATAGTACTCAAAAAACTTCAACCTGAACTAGCGCCCATACTTACAAAACTGTTTAAACGTTGTCTTAAGGAGAATAGTTTCCCATCTCCCTGGAAAATCTCATCAGTATGCCCTGTATTTAAGAATTCAGGTGATCGCTCATCCCCCTCTCAGTACAGGCCAATAAGTCTCCTGTGCGTCATGAGTAAGTTGCTAGAATCTGTGTTAAATACAGAAGTAATCAAACATCTCAACAAAAATAACCTTCTTAGTGACACTCAATATGGTTTCCGTTCTGCTAGATCTACAGCAGATGTCCTTACAGTTATATCGCATAGGATTAGCAAATCTCTCGACGGTGGCAATCTTTCTAGGGCAATTGCTCTTGACATATCTAAAGCCTTTGATAGGGTATGGCATAAAGGTTTACATAAGATCGTTAGCTATGGTATAGCTGGAAAAGTCTTCTCAATTATTAAATCATTTCTTTCTGATAGGTTCATAAGAGTAGTAGTTGAGGGGCAAAAATCAGAAGCTCACAGTATTAATGCCGGTGTCCCTCAGGGATCCATCCTGGGCCCAACTCTTTTCCTGATCTACATTAATGATCTTCCAAATCATATCCTTACATCATTTGTAGACATTTATGCTGACGACACTACCATTTATGGTACCACATCTAAGACAGTAAACGAGCAAGTACTCTCCAATTCTCTCTCCTCTGATCTTGAGCACGTAGTACAATGGGGAAAGGAGTGGCTGGTTACTTTTAATGCATCTAAAACCAAGCTTCTCTCTTTACATCATCAACATTTTAATCCACATTTGTCATCAATTGAAATGAATGGCTGTCGTCTTCAGGAGGCCTCAAGTTTTGACAAGTTCTGGGCTTGACCATTACTCCTGATCTTAAATGGAACACGTATATCAAATCTGTTGCCAAGGCCGCTGGAAAAATGGTGGGATCTTTCTATCGATCCAGTAGATATCTCACTGCTGATGCTATTCTCTATCTATATAAGAGCCAGGTACGTCCAAGGATGGAATACTGTTGCCACATCTGGGCAGGAGCTGCTAGAAAGGACTTGTCCTGCCTTGATAGAGTTCAAAATAGACTTCGTAGCCTCGTAGGAGATGTCCTTTTCTCCTCCTTACAACCTCTATCTCACAGAAGAGATGTTGCGAGTTTGTCTCTGATGTATCGTTATTTTCATGGAAAGTGTTCAACTGAGCTTCAATCTATGGTCCCCCCTCGCCAAACTTTCACAAGAAACACTCGTCTAGCTGTAAACACTATCAATAATTTCCCCCACTCTTTATCTGTGCCTAAACCTAAACATAGATTCCATGAACAAAGCTTCTTTCTTAGAACTGCACGCCTGTGGAATTGTCTTCCGTTTTCCTGCTTTCCGGCTGACTACAATATGGTTGTGTTCAAGTCTAAGGTAAATAAGTTCTTGATGAGCCGTTCCATATAAGTTATTAAATTTACCAAATTTTCATTACTAATGATTACTATATTGACCAACTTCTACTGTACACTCTTTAACCCTTATCCTTGAGTGGCCTCTGGGCCTTGATAATGTGGTGATGCCTTTGTAAAAAAAAAAAAAAAAAAAAAAAAAAAAAAAGTAACGGGAGCTGCCGACAATGCTTCCACAAAACGTTCTCTACTCTCCTTTAAAAAAAAAAAAAAAATCTATTAAGTATTGTACTTAATAAAAGTCAAACTGGCGTGTTTTTTAAAGGGAACGTATGGTGATAGATTCACCTCTCACGAATTAACAATGAATACAATTTCCTAATCTGTTCATGCAATCAACATGGTAGATATAATAAACATTTATGACGAGAAAACGCTATCATTAAATAAAACAATCAGGAGATAAAAATATAAATTAAATACTGAAATAGAATGTAGTTATTAATATTAGAAATTAAACATCAAAATTAAAATACACTTATCTCGAACACGCATTCGTCTCCAGAGTGCAAACTGATTTGAAAAGACTTTTAGCTTTAATATCAGCGTCACAAAAGACTTTTTTATTTATTTATTTATTTATTTTTTAATTAACCGGCTGAAGTGACGGATTAAAAATAATTAGACAAATTGGATAAGATATATTTAAGGGACGAAAACACAATGGCATACATGTCATTCAAGGAATTTTACTCTTCCAAAAGAGCTGCTGGAAGAAGCATAAATGACTTTTTGGTGCGTTATGAATTCTTGTGCCAGAAATTAAGTAAATATGGAATTTCTTTGCCAGAAGGAATCCAAGCATTTTTTGTTTTAAATGCATCAAATGTATGCGAAGAAAACAAAAAAATTACTGAGGAAAACATGTGGAGGTTTAACTTATGAATGAAGGATAATTTTTTAGATATTTCTGCATGGGAATGCAAAGCAGTTCCCACTAGTAAGGAAGAAATTGAAACTAAATTTCAATCAAACAAAACAGAAAAGGAACAACAAAAATTTTATTGAGGAAACAAAACAAATCCAATGCTTCTTGAGAATTTAATAACGATGATTGTAGAGAGATGACTTCAATAACGATGATTGTGGAGAGATGAATTTAATAACGATGATTGCGGAGAGATGACTTCAATAACGATGATTGCGGAGAGATGACTTCAATAACGATGATTGCGGAGAGATGACTTCAATAACGATGATTGCGGAGAGATGACTTCAATAACGATGATTGCGGAGAGATGACTTCAATAACGATGATTGCAGAGAGATGACTTCAATAACGATGATTGCGGAGAGATGACTTCAATAACGATGATTGCGGAGAGATGACTTCAATAACGATGATTGCGGAGAGATGACTTCAATAACGATGATTGCGGAGAGATGACTTCAATAACGATGATTGCGGAGAGATGAATGAAAAACTGAATAATCAAACCTGCTCTACAGCCGCTGAAAGTTCATTCAGTAATGTCACTGTGAAACATCACAATTTAATATTGGCTGAAGCACTGGAGAAAACATTGGAAGATGAGAAATGTGAACCATAAATAGCTTTGGCTTGGACTGTTAGTGCTAAAAATGCTGTTCAGAATGATTCTGAACATAACCCAATAATAAATTTAATAAATATGCTGTCGGGTTTTGATAGACCAGTTATCTGCATTAGACGCTTCAACAACCAGTGATATGGTTAGAATCAATTTAAATGCCTTATTTTCTGCAAGAAAAAGATTCATGAATGCTGAATCAAGTGAAAAAATTCGGAGAGCACTGCGATTTAATATAAGATGTATGTGGATCCCCGATTTGTGACTGAGGAAAACGTTTACTATAGAAGACAAAACTATAAAGGATGGTGTGGCTCTGCCAAAGTTTTGAGTAAAGAGGGTCAATGTGTATTGATCCGACATGGAGGAGCATTTTACAGGATGCATTCATGTCACTTGATGAAGATAAACAAGGACCTTGGAAGGCCAAGGAATAAAGAAAATACAGTTCCCTTAAATGAGACGAATGAAGTCTTGGAACATGACGAAAATTCCAATGGTAATAGGGAGAAACTGAAAGATAATACTATACGGCCGAGTAAAGGGAAAATAGTGGAATATAAAATTATTGGAAGTAATGAGTGGAAAAAAGGAAAGATTACAAGTACACAACCAAAATCAACTGGAAATTATGGCCATTCGTGGAATATAGAACCAACTGTAGAAAACTCCAATCTCTGGTCCCCCCTAGCCAATCTTTCACGAAAAACACCCGTCTAGCTGAATCCACTGTGAAAAATTTCCCCCACTCTTTATCTGTGCCTAAATCAAAACGTGGATTCCATGAACAAAGCTTCTTTCTTAGAACTGCACGACTGTGGAACTCTGTTCTGTCTGCCTGCTTCCCACCTGACTACAACTTGGATGTCTTCAAGTCCAACGTTAACAAATTCCTAATGAACCGCCCCCTTAAGTAAACACTTCATCAAATCTCCACACCAACGTAATGTACTTGCAATAACCCTTATCACTGAGTGGCTTCCGGGCCTTGATAAGTGATGACCACTGTGTAAAAAAAAAAAAAAAAAAATGTTAAGGCCTAGGGACTTTTGGGGTTAAATAGGGGGAGGCAAATGATGGACTTAGTCAATTCCTTTTTTGCATAATGCAAATTTACATATGTTCAGGCCTAAAACTGCACCGTTTGTTCATTTTCACCAGGATTTGACATCCCCTGGAGATTTTGGGGTTAAATGTGGGAGAAGGACAAATACTGAACTTAGTCATTTTTTTTATGTCTCATTCACTGCACTCACGGGGGACCATGCATGCTTCACTTGTTTTTTTTGTTTATAATTGAAAGCCTTATTTTGTCTCTAGTTAATATGTAACTATTGGATGTTGTTCCTTTATTTTTAGTCCATTTGGTAGTGATTATTGGATTATTAAATATTTTAAGTAAATTTATATCATCAAATCCTTTTTCACACAAGATTAAACTGGCATTTCGAGGTTTATTTTTATATCCTCAGCAAGTAGCTTATATAATTTAGTATTGATTACATCCATAATATACTCATATCATTCAATGAATTTGTCTTTCCTATGTATCACTTCCGGTTGTAATCTTTTGGATGCTATTTTCTTCAATACCTTTTTTGTTCGATCAAGAAGTTTTCTAATATAATTGAAAGACTCAAAAATTTTGGTCATTATAATGTCTTTATTTTTTTTTTAAATTTATTTTTTAAAGAATTTCTTGCATGAAATGGCAGATTCTCTATTATTTAAATTTACATATGTCCTATTCCTAATTCCGTAGAGCATATATATATATGGCCCATTTTATTCATATAGCATTTCAGTGGTGTAAATGTTAACAAATTTTTTTTTTCTGTTTATCTATAGCGACTGTTGGTATGTAACCCGTCACAGAGGTTGTGCTCTGAAGAAGGCATGCAACACAGCTATTTTGCTGATCTGAGTCCAGCAATCAAGCAAGGTTAATTCCCAACCGGTTAAGACTGCCTGACTCTACCGCAGCTCATTCTGCACCTTCTGATGCTGTTATGTCAATCTGTCCGATATCAAAAAAGCAAACAAAAAAAAAACAAACCTCAATTTTCCTTTGGGTGCTACAACTCTGGTCCACGTCTTGTTTTCACACTTTAATGGGGGAGGGGAAGAAGAATGTAGCGAGAAATTTGTAGAATCAAAGGTGATCAATTTCCAAAGAAATATGGCAAAGAGGAGTTGACGGCTATTAAGGAAAATAATGCCCTTCATCTCCTCTTCCAATGAGTATTTTTATTTAAAATTTTTTGTTTTATTTTTGAGGAATTAAATTTAACTTTAGATATTGAAAGATTTAAAATGGTTGGTTGGAGTCATTGGTACGTTATTCTTGATTACAGGATACGGGCGATATTTGTTTGCAAGATGACTGTCTCAGAAAACTTGGTCTTCATTATAAGTGAATAAAAAAGAAAGTACAAAAAATACAAGACAACAATTAAATAAAAACACAAATAGTAATCAATATGTTGCAACATGTAGAAATTGTGTACTTCTCATTAAATACAATCATGAACATTATATCTGCTAAATTTTTATTTGGTTTCCACCTAATATTTTCCTTTAAAATGATGACTTTATAGGTTTTCAGTCATGCTGAAAACAAATATCACATTTAAATTTTCTGCAAATAAGTAGTTTTCCGGATATTAAGCAATATGAACACAACAATGGCCACCACTCATAACACAAGGAATTACATTACTTACTATCCTGAAAATTAGTTATTTGGAGAAAATTTAAATGCAATATTTGTTTACAGCATACCCGAAAATCTATATAAGTTGTCATTTTAAAAGAAAATGTTAAGGTAGAAACCAAGTAAGAAGTTACCTTTTTATATATATATATATATATATATATATATATATATATATTATTTAAAAATTTTTTTTTTTTTTTTTTTTTTTTTTTACAAGAAAGTTTTTAGATGAGACAAATCATTGGTACCGTCAGTTTCAAACCCAATAATTAGGACCGTTTTAGATACCCATATGAAGCTCTCGTCAGCCAATACTCATCATCAAAGTTGGGTCTGAAACCGACGGTACCAATGACTTATCTCATCTAAAAACATTTTGTAAACAAAAAAAAAATATATATATATATATACACTCTTATTTCCGGATTTTCCTTATCATTGAGCACTTTGCTGGATTTCTTTTTCCCCTAAAAAACTAATCATATGTATTTATTTTTAGAAATTAAATTTAATTTTAGATATTGAGAGACTAAAATGTTTTGAAGTAATTGGTATGTTATTTATGATTGGCTGAGACTGAATTTTCAATTAATTTGTTGTTGGATTTTTTTTTTTTTTTTTTTTAAAGTTTTCATATAATGTTGCTATATGGGTAGAGACAATATTTGTTTGCAAGATTATTGCCTCTATAGTTTCATGTTTTTTTGAGATGAGGATTGATAATTCACATTATTTGGATTATTCAGACAACTGTTCTTATCTTGAGTGTTATTCACACAGCATTTTGGCTGATGTAATCTGACGTTCTTCATGTATAGCTTGTTGAATTCGGGAAATCTTTCTGTCGAACTTAGGAATCTGCACATAATTTTGAGCAGAACCCTTTATTTAATCCACGAAGGTAGCATGCTCTCCTTCCGACAGCCATGACTGAGTAGAAGTTCTTAGTAATTTGCAGTTGTATTTTGTGTAGAAGAGTGTAACTTGCAACTGAATTTTCCTAAGTACTTTATCCATTATCCTTGTGATCCAAAAATTGTGCAATGAAAACAATAGTTCAAAGAATCTAAATGTTGTTTCATTTTTTTTTTTTTTTTTTTTCATCAAACTTAGTTTTTATGGCTTGTTTTATTGATTTCAATCGATAAAATAATAAAACCTCTTTATTTACAAATACAAAAATATACAAATGTTACTGAGAATAGGGATTTATCAATAAAATACCCATTGGCACAACTCTCTAGTTTAATTATTCTTTGTTTAAAAAAAAAAAAAACGTGCAAAAAATACAAAATGCAGTAGCAACATAACAAATATTAATCAATATATTGCAACATGTATATGTACAAAAATACAATCATATATATATATATATATATATATATATATTTATTTTTATTTAAAAATTTTTTTTTTTTATTAATATAAAGAAATTTACATGGCCCTGACACTGGACATGCTAATGTTTCAGACAAATGGTTAGTTATACCCAGAGGTCCTCGTCAGCTGACGTTAGAGGACTGTGGAAAGCAATCATTTATTAAGTCTGACGAGGCCTTCTGGTTTTAACTGACCATTTGTGTGAAACATTAGCATGTCCAGTGTTGCGAACATGTAAATTTCTTTATATTAATAAAAAATATACTTTGCTCTTCTTTTAAGGAGTACTCTTAATGACCTAATTAAATTACTCTTGAATAGCTTTAACCATATATATATATATATATATACATATATGTATACAAGTATATATAATATATATATATATATATACATATATGTATACAAGTATATATAATATATATATATATATATACATATATGTATACAAGTATATATAATATATATATATATATATATACATATATGTATACAAGTATATATAATATACATATATATATATACATATATATATGTATACAAGTATGCCTTCCTGAGTTCTAGAAAGGATACATTTGTACCCTGCTATATCAGTATTCACAGTTCCTCTGCACAGAAATCCACAGTGCTCCTGAATATATCAACATAAGTGAGGGGGACTTACGAATAAAGTACCCTTCTGCTTAATTCATTAAGTTCACTAGTCTGCATAAGTGAAGAAAAATAAAAGAAAAATACAAATAATACCCAACATAATGATATAACAATGCAACATGCAGAACTTGCGCATTATTTACCAAATACAATAATGCACACTAAATGGACCCGTGTATCTGCACTAGTTTTTGACTTTGATCACATGTTGTTAATACTTTTAAAATGAATCAAACATATTTAGAGACTTGCAAAGACAATGAAACTTTGAAACAAACCTTTTTAGGTGAAAGAAAAAGGTTATTTATTTCATTTGGTTTCACACGCAAATCGCCAACACATATTTAAGACACAATATGTTTCCTCGTTCCTGTCAGATAGCAGTTCTTTGTTTCTAGCTCTGATCAGCTGTTGTGTTGCAGTAATTCACTCTACGACCCACACTTCAAATGACAATAAAACCTTTATTTATGAACGTATAATGAAATGAAATAATAGTTTTGAACACAGAAGACAAATGTAATTGAAGAATCGTTTGCAAATTAATAACCATTTTTGTCCACGCAAAGCAGATAAGAGTTAAAGTGTGAGTAGTTTTATTTTTATACAGAAAATAATTTTTAATCGATTAATGGAAATGTGTAGGCATTACTACAAAAATCTTACAAGTTTGAATTATTGTTGAGTTATTTCCTTTTTGTTTCTTGACATTTTTTCAAAATGGCGAGTGAAACAGTCATTCCTTAGATGCTCATAAAATTTGCTTTTCTTATTTGAAAATAAAACTACAGAATCAATTTACGTGATTTTTGGAATATGATATTTTTGTTTCATCATAGGTAGATACATCATACAGACTTCTTTTTTTTTATTTTTTAATATAGAGGGAATTCTAGACAAGAATCAAATTTTTTGTTTTTAAATAATGTCTCCACATTTTATGGCAATTTGAAAATTCATACCAAAAATCCTTCTTGATTTATCATGTTTTTCTTTGGATTTTATCAAATGTAATTTACTGAATTTATTTTTAGGAGGAAGATTATATTAATTGTGTAACTTGCCAAAAAATAAATCCCAACAACTTGTGTTCAATGAAACATGTACAATGTATTTCAGCAATCAGATTAAGAATTTTTCTCAGATTCTCCTTATTCTCTTCGATCATCTCTGTGAGGCAATGCTGTTGGCAGGTCATCAAGATGCCATCCACAGCTTTCTACAAGTCGGCCGATGTAGATGTGATAAGGTCTTCCAATTAATATTTTGCCACGTAACGTATTCCATAGGAGGATATCACTCACAGGTTTTGACTTCTTTCTTGAGGTGTGACCAGCAGACCGAAGCCTTCTCTCTCTCTCTCTCTCTCTCTTAGTGATCCTGAGATAGGAGAAAGGGTTCAACATTAAATAATCCAAAAAGGGTTGATATGATGTAAAATAAATAATGAATCAATGAGAAGAGATTTTATGCTTCAGCATAAAATAACTCCAAAAAAACGTGATATGTTATAAAAGAAACAAGTATAAAAAAATAGATTTCTCCACACGTTCAGGATAAAGATTAAATATAATTAGAAATTTTTTAAATAAAAATTTTCTTTGTTTTTTTTCCAGCACTCAAAGAAATTTATAATTTAAAAACAATATTTTATTGTGTTTTTATTATTGACAACCCATTCAATTTTTTTTTCTAAAAAATCAACATTTTTTTTTTTTCCTTTAAAGATCATCATTGTATTTTGGAAATTAATCATTTAACCCAACGATTTCCATCATAATCTTGGCTCAAGTGTATATTTGAATTTGAAAAGCATTCAAGAGGACATGGTCTGTGGTTTGATTTCTAAAAGTAAATTTGGTTTTCTTTAAAAACAAAATTATAAAAAAAAAAAATGTAATCTAATTCTAAAAACATTATTTCTTTAATGCACATTTTATTTAATTACTTGCTTTTCTGATCCAGTCATGAGCGGAAGTGTATTTACTTGCAATTTGTTTTGCTTCACCCCCCCCCCATTTTGTTTCAATCAAGGAGAAATATCATCATCATCGTCATCATCATCATGCAGTCTATCAGTCTTGATGATGACTAGTCGGGGCCTCAGTGCTTTATCCTTCGGTGTTAGTGTAGTCTCACTCGATCGCCACAGGACTTTCCAACTTGGCTCCAAACTTAATTGCGCAGTTTAGGTGCAGTATCTGTTGCGCATCAGGTAGAACCCTCTAAACCTCCAATGCTCATGTCCAGTGGAGCGAACCTTCAATGACTGACAGCAGAGGAGGCCATAGCTTCTGGCCGAAAGTAATCTCAGTGAGGTAAACAGTTGCCCTATTGTGTCCGCTACTACGCCTTTAAAAAAAACTGCAAGGCAGCAGTAGGATTTGAAGTCAGTTCTCATCTCTTAGCCTTTTGTTGTGATAAGGCCCACAAGGCAGTGGTGTTTAATTTTGGGGTTGGTTCCCCTAGTCTTCGCTCAACCCAGGGCACCAACAAAACAGTGGGGTCGGGGTTGGTAGTGTGCCAGAGTATGTCCACACATCGGTGGGTCATAACGCATTACCTCTAGGGTCCCCTACTACTCCGAGATCTCCTACAAGTTTAGCCTGGGGCCCGCAAAGCACCCATTTACCGTGTATGGCCAATATGGAGGCACTGTAGGAGTCTTGATTATTAAGAGGCTATGTACTGGCAGGGAAGACCTGCATAGCTACTCTCTTTTCGCCGTGAGGTTAGCCAGCGGTGTTAGCTGAAAGCAAGAAGGCATGGAAGCATGAACTTAACACTAACTTATATCTAACACACTAGACGCATCACATCCCCCTCCCGGAGTAAGAATCCAAACGCACACACAGAGAAATAACTGTATATATGAATACAGAGATACCCCCCCCCCTTTTTTTTCTTTTTTAAATAGCAAACATTTTAAAAATAATCTTGACCCACACCAAGTATTTTATTTATTTGTCATCACTCATCAAGACCACAAGTCACTGGAAGATAAGGGTGAATGAGTTGGATGGATTATCAATTGATTGAGGAAAAATATTATGAGAGGATTGCAAATGATGAATGGAATGAACAAAATTCCATTACTTTTAGGTATGATTTATTATCAGTATTTGTTCACATTGGATTTGAATATGGCCATGTTGTAGTGAGTCAGAATCTATCCATCTAACACTTATTTTTGGCTAGTTTTTGACTAATGAAGTAGTATTTTTGCTCATTACATCATGTGGCTTCATGCCTTGTCTGGAGCGATTTATTTAAAAACAAAAATCTATACTGTTGTGCGAGTTGAAAGTATGACATAAAAAACTGTCAGCGAATAATTTTATTTTATTTTCTACTTATTTTTAATATCTTCATTTAATCATGTTATATGGTGTCTAAGTTTTTCAGATATTTAAAGGTAAGAGAGTTTGATAATGAGCCAGGAGATTAGGGTTCAATTCTTGGTTGAGTTATACCAAAGATTTAAAAAATGGCACTTGATACCCTCTTGCTACATACTCAGTATTATAAGGGGAGGATTAAGGCCAAGTTGAGTAATTCTGGGAAGAGGATGGTGCCATCTACTGAAAAGGGAACCTTTGGGTCGTCTTTGACTTTAGTTGTCCACTTAGCTATTTTTTAGAGATCAATTTAATATTCTCTCTCTTTCTGATCTAATAGTTGTACTTTTCCCTTTCTTAGCATAACCATAACTACACCAATGCGTCTGCACTTAACCAAGGGGATGTAATTCATAGAAACTCTATGTAGGACTTGTAGTAATACTAATACAGCTTTTTTTCTTTGTAGATGTAAGCAAAAAGCAGATGACAACTGTTTTTTCTCCAAGTTAATTCAATTACAAAAGTTTTATCAAAGAAAATCATTCAACAACTTTTGTAGAAAAATAAAGAAACCTACTAGCCACAATGGAACACATTTCTAAAATTTCAAAAAAATTAATCTAGTTTGCTTGAAGCATTGTTTAGTGTATATATAAATGAAATTTAAATTAATAGAAAGCAATACAACCTAGAAGTGTAATGGATAGACACAAACTGAAGCAAATTACGATAAAACAGTGAAAAAATTAGCAAAATCATTCAGCAACATTTGTCGAAAAAAATGGAACACCGTGCTAAATATTCTAATCATTTTGTTTTTATCTCTATATAAATAAAATGAACTCATTTTTTCCCGTCGGATTTTGACATTAATAGGATTAAAAATCAAGATATTTCATGCAAATATAATATGCACAAACGGCAGAACAATATCTGAGGTGTGTTATAGGCTTATTATTTCTCAAATTCCTCGATAATCTTAGATTTCTATACTTTTTCTGCTGAGAAGTCATGGCCAAAATCGGTTAAGATCAATGGAAGTGGTAAAATATTTTCTCTCTAATAAATTCCTCCTCCCCCTGCCACCACTTAACACCGTTTGGGGATCGTTCACAAGGAACAGTTGAGAAGAGAACACCGGTTTGGCTTCGTAGTTCTTTCATGTGAAGTTATTTAAAATCACTAAACTAAGCTGCAGTGCTCTGTGGCGTAGTGGTTAGCGTGCTGGACAATTCACATTATATTTTCACGTTCGCGCCGACCTACTGTAGTCGTTTTTTTTTTTTTTTTTTTTTTTTTCCTAAACAACTGGAATGGACTTTTCTTGGTGGCCGAACTGTTAACGTTGCAGATGTTTTTTTTTTTTTTGTTTTTTTTCACACTTTATTTTCCTACTTTTACTCATGACTCCGGGTTTGATCCTTCCTACTTACCTACCATAACATTTTTTAAAACTCCCCCCCCCCCGTCCCGGAAACAAACACTCGGGCAACGCCGGGTACCCCCGCTAGTTAGAATATATTTTTATTGTAGAATGCAGTCACAAAAACTGAAAAGAAATGTTTTATTTGTCTTTTATTATTAGAAAATGAAATCACTTGAAATTCATAAATTTTATAATATTTAGGACTTTTCAAAAAATTAATCTCAATGTAATCTCAAGTTCTTTCTGTGTTGTAAGCACTTCTTTTCTTTGTATAATTATTCTGAAAAATGAATACTGTTAATTCCTATAGAATATCAAACGTTTTTTGTTTCAATTTCACCAAGATTACCGGCACGTTGGTTTAATGCGCTGTTGTCAAGAATAGTCACATATTACTTTGACAATAATGCACATCCCAAATAATAAAGGACAGTAAAAATCCTGTGTGGAACAAACATGTAACAGTAATACGAGAGATTGCCTAAACATAAAATTTTAATAAAATTAGAAAATAAATGAAGAAAAAACAATTTGACATTGAATTTAGAAGTTTATTTCACTTTATATATTAAAACTTATAAGACCTTTTATTTGTTTTTCAGATATATTTCTATATTTGTTTATGTATTATATATAAAAGAATAACAATATAGTTACATTCCAAGATCAAAATATTTATTTTTCATGCAAAACAGCTCCTCCAGCATGTTAAAATTTCAGTACATTTAAAAAAAAAATGTATCGAAATTTGAACATGCTGGAGGAGCTGTCTTGCATGAAAAACAAATATTTGAATCTTGGAATGTAACTATATTGCTATTCTTTTATATACGCTCTGTTGTTAGATTTAACATACATTGAGCTTCTAAACAAGAAGGATTTGTACATACAAAGAGTGAAATATCATTGAAAAAAACATATTTTACCAAAGCAGCATATATATAATTTTAGATCCTATCATAAAAGAAGGCTCAATGTTATAAATAGATGATTAATTTTTAAATCATTTCTTCGAACATTGTTTTTCTACACAATTTTGAAATTTTCCTAAAAAAACGAAACCTTACTTCTAACAATACAAACTCTTAAATTTTTCAGTTTTAAAGATTATTCAAACTAGTAATTCTTTGCTTTTATTTTGCTAGTTATTTCCTATGAAGAGAAGAGCCTAATTTCTTGAAACTCCATGCATGAAGGAAAAAATAAAAAATTTTTTTATATTCCTTGTTTGGACATTCGATGAACTAAAATTTAAATTTTATCTTTTATTTCAATTAATCTTCATTTATGTCGACCACAGATAGCTGACTCATCAGTGTAGCTGGATAGCTGGACGTAGTGAGATTTGAAATTCTAACCGTAATGGTTGGTGACATTTAAAACCTTTTTAACTTTTTTTAGTAAAAATTAAAATGAGATTATTGCTAAAAATAGAGATCCCCAAGATTTGAAAGATTTAATGAATAAATATTTTTTTTTTAAGTTTAAACAAATTTCTAAGTGTTTGTTTCAAGCTCTTGAATTTAAAAAAATTTTTTATTTTTTTTTTATTTTTTTTTTATTTTTGACACATTTTAGTCTTTATATTTTATTTATTTATTTTTATTATTTATTTTATTTTATTTTTTTTGCGTTATTTGATCCCTGGATTTTCTGTCTTCAAATTTATTCACAATTCATTACTCACGAGTCCATGTCCTGTTTTCCCCCATCGACGAATCTGAATCGATAAAATACATGATCATCCGAGTGCATATTTCTTTTCATTGAAAAAAAAAAAGAAAATTATCTGATCTCAACACTTTTCTTTTTTGTAATAAAAAATCGGAATAAAAAAGATGAAATTTTTAACTTGTTTTTTTCTCATTAAAAAATTAAAATATTTTTCTAAAGGAATGTTTTAAATGAGAATTTTATAACTTTTGTTTCTAATCAAAGCCAGGCCAGGAGTTTTTTTTTTTTAAATTTTTAATTTTTTTTTATTTATTTATTTTTTTTACTACATACTACGTAATTATTTATTTCTTTTGAGCCATAAGCTAGCACGAAAATAACAATTTTATAAACTTTTATAGAAATTAAAGTTCTGAATATTTTAGATGAGGGCTGATTGTTTATATTATTTGTATTGATTAGGCTTTTGTTCTCATCTTGAGTGTTATTTGTGCAACGTTTTGGTTGGATTGGCCTTCGACTGTCCTCAAGCATGTGGGCTGTTGTTTGGAAAAAGGAGAAAAGTTACTGGCTCCATAAATATTTTTGTATTCTTTGAGTTAGTCTCTATTTTATGGTTAATTTCAAATTTGTGAAAAAATTTGTTGACAAAGAGTAATTCTATTTTATTTTTTTTTGCGTTATTTGATCCCTGGATTTTCTGTCTTCAAATTTATTCACAATTCATTACTCACAAGTCCATGTCCTGTTTTCCCCCAATCGACGAATCTGAATCGATAAAATACATGATCATCAGAGTGCATACTTCTTTTCATTGAAAAAAAAAAAACCAAAAGATGGGATTGATGGGATTGTCTCTTTTCCATTGCCAAAATTTTAAGAAGTACAATGTTTTTTTTTTTTTTTCTTCTACAATTAGAGGCTCCCAAATACTACTAATCTCTAAGCTTGGTCTGCTTAGTGATTTTTTTTTTTTTTTAGCATATGTGCTGCCACTTTGAGTTACCTGACACTTCACCTTGCATCTCTGTCAATTATTTTGACCTTGTTCCACAAAGGAAAGTGTATTCCTTTTTCTTTCCATATGTGATCAGCTTGTCCCGACTTTTTGACCTCTCCCCGTGTCACGGTCTTATGGTGTTCTTCTAGCCTTACCTTTAAGGAGTGACCGGTCTCACCTTTGTATAGTTTTATGGAAATATCATGCAAATCCTATCGCCATCAACTAAAGTGAGTAAGAGGCTGTCATAATTAAAATAAAAATTAGTTTCCCTAAACAAGACATATTGCCAGTAAAGCATAAAGATAATGGGTGGAATTTTGCTGCTAGTTAGAAATATTACGTTGAGAGGATACAAGTGCAGTAAGTTCACCAGAGCATCTTCCATGGAAGTACTTGTAAAACAATTAGTGATGCAACACTGCAATGATGAGGCAGGGATCTGAGCTTTGCAGATAATTTGGAACCTATTAGATTAGAGGCTTTTGTACCTTGTTCAAGAAGAGGCTAGTATTTGGTGCACCAGCTCAAATGAGGAGCTGGAGCTACCAGATTGGACTGTCTGAAAATACTGATTTCCTGACTGGAAATGCACAAAACAAATGTTATTGTTTTTTCCCCCCCTTTTCCATTGCAAAACTTTATCATGTAATTAAAAAAAATTTTCTTCACCATGAATAAATATTTGAAAATATTTTCAGCCATAGCCACCCCATATTTCCTTCTGTGACTGAAAACACACAATGCGACATACAAATATCTGTGCATTATGTTGCCAACCTTATCAAAGATCTCGATGGTATTCCAAACAAACAAAAATCTTCAACTGGAACTAGCTCCCATACTTATAAAAATGTTTAAACATTCCCAATTCCCTGGAAAACTTAATTTAAAAATTCTGGAGTTCCATTATCTGCATCTCAATCAGAACAGATCGATCAGTTTCCTGTGTTTCATGAGTTCTGTGATGAGGTGGTCAACCACCTCAGCAAAAATAACCTACTCTGTGACCTGCAATATGGCTTCTATTCTGCTAGATCAATAGAGCTGAGGTACTTACTGTAATATCACACAGGATTAGTGGATCTCTCAATAGGGCTTCGTTTTTAAAGCAATAGCCCTTGATATATACAATGCTTTTGATAGGGTATGGCATAAGTGTCTACTTCACAAGATTTCCAGCTATGAAATAGCTGGAAATATCCTCTCAATTATTAAATCCTTTCTCTGATTAGTTATAAGAGTAGTCGTTGAAAGGCAGAAATTGGAAGCTCATCGTATCAATGCTGGAGTTCCTCAGGGTTTCATCCTGGGCCGAACTCTTTTCTTGATCTTCATCAATGATCTCCCAAATCGCAATCTTAGATCATTTGTAGACATTTATGCAGACAACACCTCAATCTATTGCAACACTTCAAAGGCCGACAATAACCAAAATCTTTCTGATTCTCTCTCTTCTGATCTTTAGCATGTGGGACAATGGCGGAAAAGGTGGCTGTTTAATTTTAATACATTAAAAACCAAGCTTCTGTCCTTTCATAATTGCTCTTACCCTCATCAGACCCCAATTGAAATGAATGGCTTTCGTCTTGGGGAAGCACCATGTTTGACAAGCTTCTAGGCTGATCTTCACTTCTGATTGAACATATACATCAAATCTGCTGCCACGATAGCAGAAAAATGGTGGGATCAGTCTACCGTTCCAGTAAGTATACCACTCCTGATGCAATTCTCTATCTGCATAAGAGTCAAGTACGTCCTAAAAGTGAGTACTGTTGTCACATTTGGACAGGAGCTGCTCAGCACACCCTATTCTGCCTTGATAAACGTTCAAAACCGACTTTGAAACCTAGTAGGTGATGCCTTTACCTTCCTTGCAACTTCTTTTCCACAGAAGAGACGTTGTGATCCTGTTTCTACTCGTTATTTTTATGGTAAGTGCTCATTTATATTAGTGAGAACACTGGTGTCAATTCTTGAAAAGTTGCACAAAAAGCAGGCAACAACTTTATTATCAGTAAAAAAGTTTAATTCAGTAAGTTCATATTTTCCACTGACAGAACTATGATGCGAATATCTCTAACTTAAAACATACCAGTAACAGTAGTATATGCAAAATCATTGCATATCCAAATTGAGTATATTGAAAAGGTAATCTAGTAGGAATAAACATACATTTACCTGGCCGGAAGAAACAATATAATCGATTATTAAAAGTAAAATAATTGTTGATTGAAACCACTTACAAAAGTTAGGTGCAGACAAAAATGCCTCATCATTAAATAAATGTCTTAGAGTGTGTGGCTACATTAATAGTGAAGATGAAATTGCATAATGGACGTTTGCAGGCGAATGTGCAGGTTTCACAAATTGTAATATAATATCAACCTGAAATTGAAACCACCCTGTCAAATTCCTGTGTGTATTCTCCTTCCTCACTACCACTAGTCGTTCATTAAAAATAAAGATATATCATTGTATATTTTTAATATTCATGATTAAATGTAAAAGTAATTAAAAAAAAATGGGGAATTATGTATAATTAAAATAAAGACAGCATTCCGACGAGTTATTTACGGGTGTCGCTTCCATGGTCGAGTGGGAGAACTGCTGACTGTCAACACGATGGTTCTAGGTTCAATCCTTGGCTTGGGAGAGATGCTAGTCTAACGGCACGGATGAGTTGTGATACAACAAAACTGGACTATATGTTGATGACTAGAAATATATTTTAAGCCCTCCTCTTTGGGTAGAGCACTGTCGTAAATAATCTCACCCGCTACTTAATTGGCTGAAAAGCTTGTTGTTTGTTTGCTTACAAACAGACGATTTGAGCACTATAAAAGTGGTGGCGGGTGTCTATTTAAATAGACATTCCGACGAGTTATTTACGGGCGTCGCTTCCATGGTCGAGTGGGAGAACTGCCGACTGTCAACACGATGGTTCTAGGTTCAATCCTTGGCTTGGGGAAGATGCTAGTCTAGCGGCACTGATGAGTTGTGATACAACAAAACAGGACTGTATGTCGATGACTACAAATATATAACATATATATATATATATATATATATATATTTATATATATATATATATATAAGGGTCGTTCTAAAACTAAAACCTCTTATATTTTAACTCGGAAGCTACAAAGTCGGGAGTGGTACCATTGAAGCGAGCGACCTTTTATGCTCCAGAATTTATTTTTCTAGAGTCATCAGCATTCTCAATGCACTTTGATCGAGAATTCAGTGATGCATTTCTGCTTTTGATGCACGTCCATGACGGGTTGGTTTCTTAGAATTTCACGCCGTCAATATTTGCAAAAGAGAGATGCAACTTTCAGGTCATGAATGCATTGTTACATGATAAGGGCTGTCCCCTTTTCATGTAAGTATAAAAATGGAGAATTTAGTTTAAAATGAAAATGAAATAGCAATAGACAAATTCGAACCTCGTAATTTAGTTTAAAAATAGATTACGTGTGAGAATTTAAAAATGTAAAACAAACATTTGTTTAGAATATAGATAAATATTTCAAGGAAAGAATGTTAACTCTCAAGTTTGTTATGAAATTTTAAATTGAAAGAATGCAGCTTATAAGATAATGTTTTTAACATATTGAATATAGGTTAAAATTCCTTTTGTAGAAATAGGAAAAGTTTTGGACACGTATGTCCAGAGCACGTGAAAGAAGGCACATGTTTTAACATGTGTATGGCGTCACGGAAAATAGAAAGTTCTAGGAATAGAGAAAAAACTTTAGAGTTAGACAGTCAGTGAGAAAACTCGGAGAGAGTCAGTCGTCTAGGGAGCGAGACGTCACTTCAAGAAAAAAATGTGAAACTTTGAATTCTTGGTGATGGAAACACGGCCGTGTGACGAAATAAACCATCAAGTGTGTTTTGTAAAGCTCGTCTTGTCTTATGATTCTTACAAAAAGGTAAAGTGAAATTGTATTATATATTTGTGTTATAAAATGTCTTTTCATACACGTCTCGACTTCTCATATTACAATGTGAATCTACATCATGTCTACACAATGTCTGAACACTATGTCCTCACTCAAAGAGCTTCTTCTCCTCTTCTTCCATTCTACACATTAAGGAATGAACGTTTAATATATAAGAATCATAACATGAACAATCTCTCTGAGTACATCAACATCCCTTTTAATAAATCTCTCTAAGATACAACTTCTCTCACTAAGACTCTTTTAATGAAACAATATGCAACAGCATAAGTTAAGTCATCATAACATTGCAATTTGTAACCCCATCTGATCTGTTTGGGTAAAAAAAAAATAGGAGACATTACTTTTGAAACGCCCCTTGTGCAATGGAGGAATATCTTAGATATTAATCACAGCTAAACCCAAGAGACACCCCCTCTGTTTACAAAGAGAGGGTTGTTTTAAAGGAATGGCTGTTAGATAATCACGGTACCAAAAAGTGTATATATTACATAGCTGGGGGGGGGGTATGGAAGAAGTTTCATACCTCTATCATACGGAGGTCATCTGTCTTCAACTTCTGGTTGTTGTGATAATGTAATACATACGAACACAATAAGCGTTACCAATGAGACATACTGGAACTTTTAAACATGTGATTCTCAGGGACCACACAACAACCATTTATAATTTATATACATAAATTTATTCCAGATTGTCTCAGTGTTCCTTAGGAGTCTGCGAATTTGTTTCTACATACTTTTGTTTAGCCCCGCTTCCAAGGCTTTGGAGCTCGTATGAATGCACGTCTGCATAGTTTGCCGACAAATCCTAGACTTTTTAACTCTTATCTTTGACCTGTCAGTTCCAGTACGTCCTCCACAAAAAAGTCACGTTTCATTTGTGAGTTCCAGTGATGGAAGGTATCCTCTGAAGACATCACATGATATTTGAACATGACAGAATACATGTGGTGGGTTGACATTACCTTTCCCAGCACAGTGGCATCTGATTCGCCTGTTTGCACCTATGCGTTGTCCTTAGATCATCTGCATAGCTGCAGTCAAATAACGTAACTCTTAATACCATAGAAGCATTGATCTGCTAGAGATTCATCCTCCTCCATGGCCATCCAACATCCTGCTTCCGACGTCATCAGAGTTAACTTCTAGATGCATATCTTAACGAAAACTAGGGGTGCATCTCTCCCAGTGAATTCCCATCTTGGGAATTTTTTATGACTCGACGTAGTATATACGACATGTAGCCTTCCCAAATAGTCGCCGCATCTGATACTGGCTAGGCTCACTATTGCTTAACTTCAGTTATCTGGCGGTGACCTGTGTGTCAACATGATTGTGTCGTATATACTATTATATACTTACCCTTTACTTTGATCCAATTATTTTGACCCCGACATATCTGTTCAGATACTCAGTTTTAATCGATGCTAAAGAAAAAAAGAGAAGCTGTGATTAGTTTATATCAAGACCAAAAGCCACTTGAGGATAAAAGTTTATGAGAATGCTGAATAAGATTATGAAAGGATTAAAAATGATGACTGGAATGAAGAAAAATTGATTACTTATGATGACGGTTTATGCCTAATATTTGTTGACGTCATATTTGAAAATGACCACGTTGTAGTCTGCAAGGAAGCTGTCCTATGGCATTGTGTTCCATAGATAAGACGTTGATGGAAAGAAACTCTGTCCATGAAAATTGTGTGACTGGGGTGGAAAAGGTGTTCATGAAAATTCCGTTTGATGATAGGCACATAGAAGGAAAGTGCTCTTCACTTGTGGTAATAAGACGAGTTCTTGCTGCGAATGTCTTATAAGCAGGAAACTAGTCAAAAAGCTTTCATTGAAATAACGATAGAGTAGACAACGAGTACAAACGTCTCTTCTGTGATAAAGTTGCTGTAAAGAATAGATATCATCCTCTGACTAGATTGCAAAGTCAGTTTTGTACTCCGTCAAGACAAAAAAAATGCTCTAAGCGAAATTTCCTCCCCAGGTGTAGCAGTAGTTCTTTATCTTAAGACTTGTTCCCTCTCGACGTACATACACCCAACTAAGTAAGAAAATCGCACTCTTCATTGTTGAGGTCCCTAGATGCCAGAAAGTTTTCTACTCAGTTTCTTCCTTCAGACTGTTAAACTTGGAATTCCCTCTCTGTTTCCTACTACCCTGACTCTACTAACCTGCAGAAGTTTAAATGTAATGTGAACACACATCTTGATATTCAATTCTCACAGTCCCCTGTTAGACCTGATCACAAATATGTTCCAAGTGGAAATATGCCTTGTTCAGTTTGAAAAAAAGAGTCAAAAAAAAAAAAAAAAGAAAAGGAAAGGGGGGGGACGCTGATGTGTATGGAAATAAGACCTAGAAGTAAACCACACAAGCCAGAGATTCACTTTCTATCCTTCTGCGGTCGACATCTGGAAAGTAAATAAAAACTATAAAACCAATTCATTGTCTTGGAGTGAATGAATCTTCGTCCAAAACAGGTTCCCAGTCTCCCTCCAAGAACAGGATGAGTTCCAGATGGACAACATCAACAACGCATGAAGGTATGCCCAAAATACATGTACCACACACACACACACACACACACACACACACACACACACACACACACACACACACATACACACACACATGCACACAAAAGCAGATGAACAATTAAATAGGAATATACAACAAATAGACAGAACAACTAGACGATCACACACACGGCCACCCTTTATAAAACAATATATATATATATATATATATATATATATATATATATATATATATATATAATAATAATAATAGAGACTCATTATAGACACCTCACACACACATACATACACACACACACACACACAGACTCATTATAGACACCTCACACACACACACATACATACACACACACACATATATATATATGTGTGTGTGTGTATGTATGTGTGTGTGTGAGGTGTCTATAATGAGTCTCTATTTATGTATGAGTGTTAAACGTTCTAATATGGTATTTTTCTAATGTATTCTCTGTTATGTCCCGGTATTAAATGAGATCCGGTTAATAAGGGGCTGTAGTTTTTTTAATTGGTATGGTGTCTAGTGATTTTAGTGTTCGTGTGCAATTGTTAAGGTATTGATGTACCGATAACAAACGTTTGAGAAGAACATGGCTAAACAACAACTTTGGGTGCCATAATATACAACATGCTAGCCGAAATGAAAAAAGACCGCTTGGCAAATTGAAAAGATATCCAACAAAATCGGAAAAAAGAACTCTGTCGTGTTCCATCAGACGTTCTTGAATAATAACTTGCTGCCAAAATATACAAATATATACACAGGCAGGCATAATTATCTATCTTATCTTATATTCTATAAAAGTGAGAATGTGTTTGAGGACACTTCCCAACCTATATACTCAACGAAGTTTTAATATACAGACTTGAAATTTGGTATATAGGATATTCAGACACATGGAAAACTTTTAAATCCGTTTTCATCCGGGAAAAAGGCTGCTAAGGAATCAAAATTGGTACGTGGAGGTCACCAAAGTTTTATCTGTGTTCAACTGTTTCACGACTGCATGCATGGCAGCAAGCTATTGTGTATGTATGTCTATTACCTTTGTTCTTATAGTGCATGTGATAAAGGCTGGATACATGAGTGATGGAGGGTTTTTCAGTCTTGCTATCCGACACAAAGGCCGGGTGAAGTATTGAGTAGCCTTCTTAAGTTGCTCTTGTTCATTCAGTCGGTTGATGAAGTCACTGTTTTTGACTGTTTGTCTCCTTGCTTTATAGGATTTTCTAACTTTTCATTAGCTTATTATTTTCATGTATAGGTATTACTTTTTTGGAGCCTGAGGTGATTTCGATTGGCTGAAAATATTTTGCTTCAACACCTTCATGTTAACCTTGGGAAGGTGAGGAGGAAAGGGAATTACAACGGAGCAGAGAAGGAAAAAGTGTAAGCAATCATAGATATTTGCATTTTTAGCGTTCATACGAATCATTTTGCGATTCAATCGCCACAAACTCTTGATACGACAGGTGTTAAAAATAAAAAAACTGGTGCTAATTAAATCGTAATCCCCCCCCCAAAAAAAAACAGATATCAAAGAAAATAATTAAGAAAAAAGTGAGGAATTCTTGAAAATTAATTAACTTTCAACTTTTTGAATATTTTTTAAACAAAAACTAAAAAGCATCCAAATATTTGGCACATAAAACTATTAAAGGTATTTGTCCGTTTTTTGTATGGACACTTTTATTGATAGCACACGCATGAAAATCTAGTCCCCTTCGAAGTAATCTCCCCCGACTCCCAATTGCAATGCATTTATTGTACCGTTTCAACAAATTCTGGAAAGCCCTATGGAACTTCGCTTGTATGAGTGTGTCAATGACCCTCGTCAGAACTTTTTTAATTTCCTCAATTGTCTCATAACGATAGCCTCTAAGGTTTTCCTTAAGCTTAGGGAATAATTCAAAGTCACAGGGAGTAAGGTCTGAACTATAAGGAGGGTGATGAACTGTCTTGATACCTATCTTGGTCAAATAGTCTGTGACAAAGATCAAGCACTCTTGGAACAAACTTCACACAAATCCTCCGCATCTTCAGTTCCTCGCGAATAATTGTGTGTACAGTTCTCACACTGACATCAAACTATCGACAAACCACGGCTCTTAGACATGGATTTTGTTTATTTAGCCAATCAACTTTGGTGTTCTGAACTCCCTACTCCTCCCACACCTCTCATCATCATTCACAGATTCCCTGCCTTCTTTGAATTTTTTTATGCCCCTCAAAAAATGATGCTCGATTCATGCAAGATGGTCCAAAAGCAGTCTGAAGCATTCCATACGTTTCTGGGGGATTTTTCCGAGTTTTAAACAGAATTGTATTGCATATCCTTCTTCTAATGTGTCCTCACGTTCAGATTGTAGTTTTCAAATTCACTAGCTGTGACATTCAAGCTTTAGTAGGGTGTATTCCAATTCCTGCTGTAGCTGTTCATTTGAACTTGAAATCATAAAAATTAGCCAGTCATCTCCTAAGATGTATAGCAATAACATACTGAATTTTCAAACGTCTCCGACTATTTTACATCCCTGTATAATAAAGTCTAGGCGCTTATTTAAGGGTCTCGTATAATGAAATTTTTAAGTAAAGAAAATTCAGAAAACTCTTCAATGTGTAATACCCGTAACGGAATGAAGATGACATATTCCAAAAATTACGTAATTTGATCAAGTAGTTTTTTTTTTATTTAAGAAAATCAAAGTTTATGACGTGTCCGATGACAGAGAAACCCACCGGCCATGTTTATTCGAATTCAACGAAGGACATCTTACAAGGGTGGGGGACAACTCAAGTCGGCTATTTCTTTTATTGTAGTCTTTAAGTAAAAATATTTGATCGGTAAAAACCGGAGAATTGGATTTTCTTAAATAAATTAAAAAAAAAAAAAAAACTACTTGACCAAATTACGTGATTTTTGGAATATGACATTTTTATGCCGCGACAAGTAAGTATAAACATACAGTTTTTTGTTTATTTTTGTTTTCCTAAATAAGTGCAAGGCTGAATAAACACTACAGAAATGAATAAATATACAGAATATACGTCTAAGTAAAAAAAAAAAAAAAAAAAAAAAAAACTAGCGTTAATAAAATCGCAATTCCAAGAAGCGGACATCAAAGAGAATTATTAAGAAAAATAAAGTGAGAAATTCATGAGAATTAATTAACTTTGAACCTTCTCAATATTTTTTTAAACAGGAAATAAAAACATCCAAACATTCCACACATAAAACAAGCCCTATTAATTATAAACACGTGGCGCGTTAGTCTTAATTAATACAAGGGAGATAACTCTGTTAGAGCGTATTTCAGTCGAAAGCAGAAAAACGATAGGAAGATATGGCGATTAAAGGTATTAGCCCACATATTTACAAAACGGAACCGTGTCTTTTAACATGCGTCCGTTCAATTTTTTCTTGAGATATGTCCTTTTAATTTGTGCGTTTAGCGATGAAAATGGCGGGATTTTTGCCTCCCAAATAAATAATCGGTTATTTCGCATATTTACACCCTACTAACGCCTAATTGCCACAGCTGATGAATAAAAAAAAAAACCAATCTGGACGTGAGGACACTTTAGAAGAACAATTTGCAATACAATGTGCTTTATACTTGAAAAAAAAAAATGCCCCAGAAAGGTATGGAATGCTTCAGACTGCTTTTGGACCATCTTGCATAAATAGAGCATCAATTCTTGAATGGCATAAAGAAGGCAGGGAATCTGTAAATGATGATGAGAGGTGTGGGAGGAGTAAGAAAGTCAGGACACCAAAGTTGATTGGCAAAAAAAAAAAAAAAAAAAAAAAATCCATGGATAAGAACCATCGTGTTTCGATAGAAGCAATATGTGCACAGTTTGATGTCAGAATGGGAACTGTGCACACAATTATTCGCGAGGAACTGAAGATGCGGAGGATTTGTGATAAGTTTGACCCAAAGGTGCTCGATCCTTGTCACAGACTATTTGACCAAGATGGGCATCAAGACAGTTCCTCACCCCCCCTGTTGTCCAGATCTTGCTCCTTGTTACTTTTGATTATTTCCTAAGCTCAAGGAAAACCTTTGAGACTGTCGTTATGAGACAATTGAGGAGATAAAAGAGTCTGTAACGAGGGTCATTGACACGCTCACACATGTGAACTTCCATGGGACCTTCCAGAAGTTGTTGCAATGGTACCACAAGTGCATTGCAGCCGGAGGAGTTTCATGTGTGTACTGTCAATAAAAGTTCCGATACGAAAAAAGTATGGAAACTTATTGAAGGCATCTCGTACCTCCGACGAGTTTCAAAACCAAAACTCGTTTGGATCGGTAAATACGCGAAATCGCCATGAGTCCAATTTTTGTCCGAAAGATAAGTGCTGAAGTTTGAATTAGGAGTGACAGCATTTAAAATGAAGAAATGACAACAATGTACATTAATTTTACAACTAGGGGACATGTGGAATTTCCACAGTTGTGTAGTTCATTTGTTGCATATTCCTGCCGTAATTAAAAATAGTTTCAATCTAAGGACGTCCAACGCTAATGCAACCCCCCAGAATATTTTGTACTGAATTTGTTCAAGCTGAAACATACTAACCTTACTAGTTTAGCTAATGTAGTTTCAGATTCAGAAGATATCCAGTTATGCGGGTTTATCACCAACATTTTTGTAGAAGTTTGTGACATATTATCATTCTATGGACACCTGTTGTGAACACAAACCCCAAGATATCACTGTAACATCTTTGGATAAAGCAGATATTACATTTTGATCATAATCTTAAGGATAAAGGGTCTGATGTGAATTAGGAATCATGCCTACAGAGATAGTCTAAGTAGGGAGTTCAATCATGACATCTTTGCTTATATTACACTAGCGGGAATTGACGTCCGGTTTTGCCCGGGCGTAAAATACGCTTAAATATGATATTTTAATTGTCCAGATTTTGTATATATTATTATAGAGTCGTGATTTCAAAAGTAAAAAAAAAGTATTTAGGTGCCATCAGGTAGAGTCGAAACCGAAGCATTCAAAAATGGTGACGTTACCAGTGTACCAACGTGACATGCATTCAAACCGATTTAAAATTACACATTTAAAAATAGACTGAGATGAATGTACAAAATGTTTAACGATCTTTTCAATTTTGACAAATTTTTTTTTTTTACTTAAAACCAATTTTAACCGGTTAAAAACTCATAAAAGAACATGCCGTAAAAGATCCAATCATTTGAAGCCCCTAGCGCTGCTCTGTGACTTTTAGTTTCGGGGGAGATAGTGTTTGAAAATATGGAGACAGACAAACAGACAGACAGACAGACAGACAGACAGACAAACTGACAGACAGACCGACAGACAAACCGACATATAACCGTTTACATATCCGATTTAATTTAATTTAATTTAAATTTCTGCATGTTAATGCAGTCAGAGTCTTTTAGTTCGAATTTCGCGTTCAATGCAACAGCGACATCAGATGAAGTAACGCCTCGCCCAAAAATCATATGAATCTTATATATATTAACAACAAACAGTAAATGGTAAATATTCCATACAACAGAAAATGGTAAATATGTAGAATGAGAAATATTGCAAATACGTACTTTCGCGTGAATTTGACACAGGAGAATACACTTAGTCCCAACAATTATACTCTTCGTCAAATGTTTTCTTTTTATGGAAATCGCTTCAGGCAAGGCAGGAAGCCACTTTATGTAACGAGCTAAAATACTACTTCAAGGTTAAAAACTATTCGAAGATAAGTGTTAGATGGATAGATTCTGACATAGAAACAAAAGCAATTCTTCTCCCTTTGTCAGAAACATCATTCATGGAATGTGAGAACTATAGAACAAAATAAAGAAAGCGACAGGTATGAGGCTACCCATATGGCCTATTTGTCCTAATGCAGTAAAATCCACCGTGACTGTAGTGAAAATTGAATAGGTTGACCCCTAATAGAACATTGACGGAATATATCTTTTGGCCAATCAATGCGACCCTTAAAGAAACAAAAGAATATATAATGATAACTAACGATATACATATCTAATTTAGATCATAAGCATTGGGAAATTATGACAGACCCCCTCGCCCACAATCAGCTGTTTTGTTTTAGTGGGCTATATATATATATATATATATATATATATATATATATATATATATATATATACTTGTTTATTGTTATATAAACATGCTCACATCCCGCTGCTACAAATAGCCACTTGTTTCAATCAAACAACAGATATCATCAGGCAGCGACTTGACTATTCAAAAGTTCAATGAATAATCAGATTAATAAGATTATTCATTGAACTTTTGAATAGTCAAGTCGCTGCCTGATGATATCTGTTGTTTGATTGAAACAAGTGGCTATTTGTAGCAGCGGGATGTGAGGATGTTTATATAACAATAAACAAGTATTATCAGCTCTTTTTATTGAGCACTATCTAACAACCTCGTTGAATTCATTAGTCCATTACTTTTGAATATAAAAAAACCCGAGTATATATATATATATATATATATATATATATATATATATATATATATATATATATATATATATATATATATATATATATATATTTCCTAAGTGTTATGTGAATTGGAATTTGAATTTGTCTGGTCTAAAATGCTACCAAAAGCAAAATAAGTTGCTCTTCTGTAATTAAACACTTGAAAATTAGTACAAACCTGTTCATGTGCAGTTTTTAGAGTTCCGTGTAGACTAAAATAATGAAGAAAACAGAAAACTGTTCGTCTTTTTTCTTTATATGCTTGCCATATTGTCACCTAACATGGAAATGAGCTGGTTCCGAGATTTGGACTAGCGAGATTTTGGCAGCGGTGTGTCGAATTCAACATTTGATTGCTTTAACCACAATAAGTTAAGAAGCCGAATATATTTTTCTTTTGACGAACTTTAATTTATCTAAAGCTTAAAAGAACTCAATTTCTAATGACAACGGTCCTCGAGGTGGGTGGGGGGGAGAGAAAAAGACAAAAAACATAAACTGATTCCGTATCTAGTGATTATATTTTTGAAAATGAAAATTTGATTTTTAAATAAATTTATGTTTTTTAGCAGAATCCGTGGAAATTCCACTGTAGTTGAAAATTTTTTAACACATTATAAATAAAATGAATTAAAAAAATAAAATAAAACAACAACGGATCTACAACATTTTTTAGTAAATTTTTTTTTGTTAACTTTTTAAGCTAAAAAGAATGAATTTAAAAATTTTGCAGTTTTTTCAATAAAAATTCAACACAAAACATATTGTTTTCTTTCTGAATAATTTAATTATAAATTATGAAGGAACAGATATCAATTCACTTGAACATTATTTTTGAATAAAAAAAAATCTATAGTAAAAAAAACGATCAGTCTCTCCTCAAAATGACTTATTAAAAAGAGATTATAAAATAAAATAGCCAATTTGAGACCGTAAGCAGACAGCCATGCTTTGTTTTTTTTGTTTTAAAAATGTTTGGAGATTTAAAAAAAATGATTTTTAACTGATAAAGAGTGACTATAAAGGGTAGCATTAATTAAAATGATCTTTAACTGATAAAAAACGACTATAAACGGTAGTATTAATTAATGTTTTCGACGATGACGTGTTTTTTTTTGTGACACCGAATGCCGGAAAAGTAAATTAATATTTAGATAAAAAAAAAAAAAAAAAAAAAAAATAAAACAATTCTGCGTAGTATTGGATTACTTACAAATTCTAATTTTTCTTTTTGTTTATATACTAATTTATTTTGTGTTTCCTGTCTTTATACTAATACGAAAGTCAAAAGCCAAACTTTTCGAAATCAGCAAACTCTGCGAGCACCGACCGGCGACTTAACGCTGTCCAGCCATATTAGATGCCTTCGTTTCAACCGTTAAGACGATGTCGCATTTGGACAAATCGCGGCTCCGCCAGACTCTAATCCTTGCCTATAAGCACCACAGAAGAAAACAAGTGTGCTAAGCTGCAACAACATTTCTTCCTTTCTTTATAATACAGTAGATCTCAAATACAGATGGTCATGAAGGACATAATTCTACTGAAATACGAAGACATTGCTTAGAATTCTAAAATCATGAGTTATCTGGCGTCTTTATACTTCATATTCGAATATTCCTTTTCCGTCCAGCAATTTAAAAGATTTGGTTAGAGTTTTCAGCATTTTATCTGACTAATATATATATATATATATATATATATATATATATATATATATATATATATATATATATATATATATATATTAGCAAAAGTACCCGTCGTTGACTGGGTTCAAAAACAGCCTACAGAAAATGGACTCTGATTTATGAAAGGAACGTATGATAGGTTATGTAAAGGAAGGGTTGTAAAGAGATAGCTTCGAATTTGGGGGTATCAAGACCAAAGCAAAATATGATGAGAGTAAAAATAAAATAGATAAACCTCATAATTTATTATACCATACTTGTTCACACTGAAACACTTATCACAATATTCTGTGGATCTATATTAAAAAACCTTGTTAAACTTTGTGACATATTTCCTTTCTATGGAGGTCAGGCGCGAACGAACACCCCATAATTTTATTATACCACATTTCTTCAAACTGAAACATAATTATCAAAGTATACTTACGCAGATAGATATGAAAAGTCTTTATTAAAGTTTGTGCCTATTTCCATTCTATGGAGGCCAGGCGCGAACGCAGACCCCACAATTTTATTATACCATCCCTATTTAAGTTAAAACATATTTATCAAAGTGTTCTTATGTACATCTATATCAAAAACACGTGTAAACGCTTTTTTTTTAATTTTCAAATTTTTTATTTCCATACTTTGTGGATCAGGCGCGAACACAGACTCCACAATTTTAATGAACCACCTTTCAGCCAGATCAAACATACCCATTCCTGTGTCTCAATACACCTTCTATCATTATAGACCGAAACTTGACAGAGTTATTTGGTAGGGAAATGTATCTTTTGTCCGTTTAGATTCATCCATGCATTCGCTATTTTCTTTCACGAGGATCTATTCTTTTTGCGAACTGTTATCCTAGTCTTCATAGTTGTTGTAGTTTCACCACATTTCGGCTAACTCATCCTCTGGCTTTCTTCGAAACATAGTGAAACAACAACAACTATGAAGATGAGGATAATGAATGCACAAAATCATGAAGCCTCACCTCCAAGGATTGAATAAATAAATAAATAAATAATTAAGTCATTAAATAAATAAAAAATTAAATAAATAAATAATTTAACAATCAAATAAATAAATAAATAATTAAATAATTAAATAATCAAATAAATACATAAATAAATATATAAATAAATAAATGAATAAATAAATAAATTTCTAAATAATTAAATAATTAAATAAATAATTAATTAAATAAATAAGTAAATAATTAAATGAATGAATAAATAAATAAATAATCAAATAATTAATTAATTAAATGAATAAATAAAAAATAATTCAACAAATAATTAAATAAATAAATAAAAAATTAAATAAATAAAAAATAATTACATAAATAAATATTTAAAAAATTAAATAAATAAATAATTAAATAATTAATTAATTAAATAAATAAATAATTAAATAAATAAATTCATACATAAATAATTAAATAATTAAATAAATAAATAATTAAATAATCAAATAAAATAAATAAATAAATAAATAAATAATTAAATAAATAAATATAAAAAAGTAAATAATTGAATAAATAAATAAATAAATAATTAAATGAATAATTAAATAAATAATTAAATAAATCAATGATCCATTCCTGTTGTTCTCAAACGTTGGGCTCCTGAACTTTCTTCTATTCCTTCGAAATTATTCAATCTGTTTTTCTGAGTTTTGTTTCCCTTCTTATTGGAGGAAGTCCTCTGTTATCCCTATCTTTAAAAATGCTGGCGATCGGTCTAACTAAATAAGGTATCATCTTGTGAGTCTTTCTATTATTACCAAAGTTTTTGTATGGTTGAACAACCTCAGGTTTGTTAATTTTCTGGAATGCTTGGGATTCTTTAGTAATTATCAGGATGACTTTCGTGGTTTTCATTTAATAGCTGCACTATTAATCGTTGTAACTGAACGGATCCGTCAGTTTATTGATAATTCAGGAGAGGGTAGGGAACATTATACTTGGAATTTCGAAGGTATTCGAGAGACTGTGGCATTCTAGTCTTCTACACAAACCTCGAAGTTATGGTATTAGTAATAAGGTTCTTGACAATATTAAATCTTTCAATTCCGACCATCAGACGCAACTGGTAGCACAACACATAACTTCTTTATATCTCATTCCCTATCACAGATGGTTACGTTTCTAACCCGTTTCCCTGACCAGCAAAAACAACACGCCACACTTTTAGATCTATTTCTGACCACAGTTCCCGATGATTGTGTTACGAATGCACACAACCCACTTGGGAATGCTGATCATGTAGTGATAATAGTCGAAATCGCCCTAAACTCTAGAGCCAAAACGGAAGAGCCATTGCTCAAAACAACGAGCTATTATAAAAAGGCTGATTGGGAAGCCATCAGGGATCTCATCAGAGACGCCCCATGGCGAAATATCTTTTCACTTCCTGCTGAACAGTGCGCGCGCAAATGAGACCACTGAATAGTTAAAAACAGCAATTGAAGCACATGTTCCCACGCGGAAGTTTTATAGAAAGCCTCACTCTCCCCAATGGTTTACTTCTACTTGTACAGCTGCCATCGCGCAAAGGCAGCATGCGTACCGCAGATTTAACCGACATAAGTTCAGTTCAAACAGATAGAAATATATAGAAGCCAGAAATCACTGTAAGAAAGAAATAGCGACAGCTAAGAGAGAATTTACTGAAACCACTCCAAAATAAAAAAAAAATGCATCGAAGCACAGAAATTAGGAACCCGTGATTTCTGGAAAATCTACAACCGTGTAGTAAATAATGGGCAATCAACTATTCCCCCACTATTCAACAATCATGAGGTTGTTTGCTCAGCAACCGAGAAGGCTAACATGCTTGCCAGTCGGTTTGCCTACAGCTCCACACTGGACCTTGCTAATCGCCCCCCCTCCCTGACTTTCCTTTGCGGACAGACGCCACAGTAGACGATCTGAAAATCACCCCTTCTCACGTGCATGCTATCATAAAGAATCTTGACACTTCAAAAGCATGTGGACCTGATCTCATCCCGCCAGGGCTATTACAAAAGTGCTCCACCGAAGTAACTCCAATCCTCTCCAAACTTTACAACAAATGCCTTAATGAATTTTGTTTCCTGCCTGCTGGAAAACTGCTTCTGTGGTAGCAGTGTTCAAGAATTCTGGCGAAAGAACTGATCCAGTAAATTATCACCCCATTAGCCCCCTCCCACTTTTCGCCAAATATTTGAGTTCATAAATAACCAAGCTCTAGTACATCACCTTACAGATGCTAAACTTCTGATCGACCAACAATATGGATATAGGCAAGCCCGTTCTACGACAGACATCCTAACTGTAATCTCTGAGCGTATATACCATTCACTTGACAAAGCAGGAGAGGGTAGAGCGGTAGCTCTAGATATATCTAAGGCTTTTGACAGGGTCTGGCATGAAGGTCTTCTCAGGAAAATCAGATCATACGGTATCAGTGGAAGAATACTTAACATAATTAAATCCTTCTTAGATAAGAGAAAAATCCAGGTTGTCCTCGACGGTTGTGCATCTAAACAATATGATATAAATGCGGGAGTGTCTCAGTGGTCTATCCATGGACCTCTATTATTCCTAATATTCATAAATGACCTCCCTGACAAAATTCTCTGTGAGATGGGTATATATGCTGATTAACACCATGCTCTATAACAGACACGACAGGAAAACAAATGAACACATATCTGAAGAAATGACAGAAACACTAGAGGATGACCTACAATCTGTAGAGGAATGGGGACAAAAATGGATGGTCACATTCAATGCTGCCAAGACTAAACTCGTTTCCTTCAATAACTACAAGAAACCTTCTCTACCACGAATAGCAATGGCCAAAGACTCTTTATCTGAAAAACTCCTCGGCCTAACGTTCACAAGAAACATAAGTTGGAACAATTACATTGAGAGCATTGCCAGGATCGCTGCGAAAAAGGTAGGTTCTCTCTACCGTGCTAGAAAGATACTAACGCACGAAAGTATCCTGTACCTCTATAAGGCCACCATTCGCCCATGTATGGAGTATTGTTATCTTATTTCGGCTGGTGCATCGGCTACTAGTCTCTCACCCCTAGACAATGGTCAGAAGAGAGTCGCCAACCTGATAGGTCATGAACTGTCATCTAAGCTTCAGCCTCTGTCCCATCGACGAAATATAACATCCCTGTGCCTGTTCTACAAGTACCTTAACGGTGAATGCTCCGAAGAACTGTAAGCACTTGTACCCCTTCGACGTAAATACAGTCGACAAATGCGACAAGTAGCAAAATCCCACCTCTTCACAGTTGAGATCCATAGATGTAAGAGAGCCTTCTACTCCA
The DNA here is from genome assembly GCF_053919585.1 of Euprymna scolopes. Lineage (NCBI taxonomy): Eukaryota > Metazoa > Mollusca > Cephalopoda > Sepiida > Sepiolidae > Euprymna > Euprymna scolopes. Next base: position 80,494,159 of record NC_136520.1, on the reverse strand, counting down.
GTAATTTCTTCCCCAGAACCACTAGACTTTGGAATTCCCTTCCGTGTTCCTGCTTCCCCAACTGTACTGACATACAGAAGTAACGTGGACCGATATCTTGCTGCTCAACTCCCCACATAGTACCCAAGTAGCTTATGCCCCTGATAATAGTAGTCCCTTACATCAAAGTGGCAATGTGCCTTGTTTGGGGTGAAAATGTAAAAAAAAAAAAGCTTGCGAGTAACTCTGGACGGTGTATCTTAATTATCTTTTCCTATCAATGCCCGTGTTTCTCAGAGCTTTATTCTAGATCCAAACACGGTTCTTCTCTAAACAAATGACATTCCAGAGAACATTATTAGGGTTAGGGTTAGGGTTAGGGTTCACTTTTTTTGTCAACTTTCAACTTCTTTTACAGAATAAAAATCAAATCGTATTTGTTCCGCAGATCTAAATCCTCTATATATAAAGTTTCAAGTTTAGTTAGACTAAAAATTGAGAGAGGACTTTGGTAGAGACTGTTCCGCACACACAAACATGGTCACACACACACACACACACACACACACACACACACACACACACACACACACACATATATATATATATATATATATATATATATATATATATATATATATATATATATACAGCGAGTATTCATTTTTTATCCACAACATATACATAATGTATATATATATATTTATGTATGTCACACCTATTTAGCAAAAATGGTAATTGGTAAAAACCTGAAGATTTCTGTAAAGTCTAATGAAGTTATTGGATCGTTGATACAATTAGTTAACCGAAACATGTGTAACCAAGCAGATGAAACGGTAATATATATATATATATATATATATATATATATATATATATATATATATATATCTTGTGGATAAAAAAGAATACCCGCTATGTTATCAAAAACGGTCCTGAATATCAGTACTGTCAGAGAAGCAGTGACCCGGAGGGAATTCCAAAGCTAAGCAGTACGAAGCAAGATGCTATTTGAGTAGACGCCTTTCCGATATCTAGGGATTTCTATAGTGTAGAGGTGGAATTTTGTTGCATGTCGGGTTTGTTGAAGATATTTATACCAAAAGATACAAAGGCTTGGAGGTCGTCGGAGCACTCTCCATTAAAAAACTAGTAAAACATGCACAGAGATGCAACATTTCATCGCTTGTACAGAGGTTGACGTTTAGTTGACAGTGCGGGGCCTAATATGTTGGCGACTCATTTTTGAACCCTGTCTAGGAGTATGAGATTAGTAACAGATGCTCCAGCCCAAACATGGCAACAACACTCCATGCATGGGCAAATAGTGGCTTTGTAGAAGGATAGGATACCCTCAGGCAAGTATCTTTTTTTTCAGGGCAAAGAGAGCCCACATTTTTCGTAGTAGCTTTGGCAATGCCCTCGATGTATTTGTTCTAATTCATGTTTCCCGCGAATGTTAAGCTGAAAAGTTTGAACGATAAACTTTCATAGTGTAATTAGTCATGGCTATGAGTGATTAAGAACGTTTCTTGTAATTATTAAAGGAAAGAAGCTTAATCTTAGCAGCATTGAATGTTATCCATTCACGTCTCCATTGCATTACAGTCTGGAGGCCTTTCTCTAAAGTTTCAGCCATTTGCTTGGATATGTGTTTATTCGTTTTACCCTCGTGTCTGTTATAGAGTTTGGTGTCATCAGCAAATATACCCATCTCGGCAAAAATTTGATCAGGGAGATCGTTTATGAATATGAGGAATAATAAAGGTTATCAAAATGTTAGATGCATTCCAGACACAGTGATAGCATTAGAACACCTAGATTTATGTGGCAAATAAAGAATACCATTCGTGATAATCCCAGTATATCTGTAACCAACGAAATTGCAAGGAACACAAGCAGGAGCGAATTCTCGCGGCTGGAGATTTTGAATACACTTCCGTCAGGGCTTAGCCAATCTGAAGTCAGTTCCCAGTTACGTGACTGAGTTTATAAAACGTTAAACAGACAACACACTCCCTCTCTTTCTTCACAGATACTGGACTGACAACAACTTCACGTTGAAACGGACCCCCTCAATTTCTCTCTTGGGACTCAGCAGAAGTCACCCGACATTCGGGCTCGGGGTTCGACTATGCAAACAAGCCAATATGGCTACCTCCACACACAGACTTAAAGGCGGTACGCCAAGACCGTCCTAAAAGACAAGATGGCCGGTGGGCAAAAATAATTTAATCTGCTGACGTCATCACGGATAGTCCTTACCGGTGACACTGGTAGTCACCGGTAGGCACTCGTAACGTCTTGGAGTCAGTGTAATATTTCTTTTTTTATTAAAATGCCTTCACGGTGCATCGTTCCAAATTGCTGAGGAAATTATCATAAAGGACCAAAAAGTGACAGTATTTTCATTTCCGAAAGATAAAGAATTATAATGCAGTAAAAAAAAAAAGAAGATTTTACACCATCTCCATTCAGCAAAGTAAGTTTTAACGTGCTCCCCCCCTGTATTTAACACGATGTAACTATAATTTAATTCAATATTATCATCCTAAATTTTTTACCATTCAAAAGAAGAAGCTTCAAATAAATTGCTAATATTAAAAAAAATTTTTTTACAGCATACAAAACTAATGAAAATGCGAGACAACATCGATTCTTTAAAACACGTGTTTTAAAAATCTAGCAAAAATTAATTTTCCTGAAATTTTTCAATATTTAAAAATAAATTATGCCGGCTGATAAAATTTTTAAACTTTTTTTTAAAGCTAGAAAGATAAAATTTAAAAATACTTATTATATATATATATATATATATATATATATATATATATATATATATATATATATATATATATATATATATATATATATATATATATATATATATATATATATATATATATATATATATATATATATATATGAAACTAAACTAAAAAAAAACAAAAAAACGCGCGTTCACTCGTGGTCTTTTCATTACATTTCATTAACGTAATTGGGTTTGTATTACTGTACACATAGATTCGAAAAAGTTGTCAAAAAAACAAATATATAACAAATAAATGTTATCAAAGGCAAGATAAGTTACTTTTCTACCAAATATTTTTCGTGTTTTTACTCAATGTAACATGTTTATTCAGCTCGAAAAACATAGTGTTTCCGAAAGATAAAGAATTATAATGCAGTAAAAAAAAAAGAAAAGATTTTACACCATCTCCATTCAGCAAAGTAAGTTTTAACGTGCTCCCCCCCTGTATTTAACACGATGTAACTATAATTTAATTCAATATTATCATCCTAAATTTTTTACCATTCAAAAGAAGAAGCTTCAAATAAATTGCTAATATTAAAAAAAATTTTTTTACAGCATACAAAACTAATGAAAATGCGAGACAACATCGATTCTTTAAAACACGTGTTTTAAAAATCTAGCAAAAATTAATTTTCCTGAAATTTTTCAATATTTAAAAATTAATTATGCCGGCTGATAAAATTTTTAAACTTTTTTTTAAAGCTAGAAAGATAAAATTTAAAAATACTTATTTATATATATATATATATATATATATATATATATATATATATATATATATATATATATATATATATATATATATATAATATATATATATATATGAAACTAAACTAAAAAAAAACGCGCTTTCACTCGTGGTCTTTTCATTTCATTTCATTAACGTAATTGGGTTTGTATTACTGTACACATAGATTCGAAAAAGTTGTCAAAAAACAAATATATAACAAATAAATGTTATCAAAGGCAAGATAAGTTACTTTTCTACCAAAATTTTTTCGTGTTTTTACTCAATGTAACATGTTATTCAGCTCGAAAAACATAGTGTTTACCGATGTATTCGAAAATTCCAGATGGCGTCTGATTCTCTCTTTAACACGGTAAGTTTGGCATAAGGTGTTATATATAAAAAACTATACAACATACTATTAAAAACCCGCCGAATATATGTCCACCTATGTCACGGTAACATATATTGAGCGAGTTTTTAACAGTATTTTATCCGGTTTTGTATTTATAACACCTTTTCCCAAACTTACCGTGTTAAAGAGAGAATCAGACGCCATCTGGAATTTTCGAATACATCGGTAAACACTGTTTTTCGAGCTGAATAAACATGTTACATTGAATAAAAACACGAAAAATATATCCAGTTTGGTAGAAAAGTAACGGGTTTGTATTACTGTACACATAGATTCGAAAAAGTTGTCAAAAAACAAATATATAACAAATAAATGTTATGAAAGGCAAGATAAGTTACTTTTCTACCAAACTGGATATATTTTTCGTGTTTTTATTCAATGTAACATGTTTATTCAGCTCGAAAACCATACAGTGTTTACCGATGTATTGGAACATTCAAGATGGCGTCTGATTCTCTCTTTAACACGGTAAGTGTGGGAAAAGATGTTATAAATAAAAAACCGGATAAAATACTGTTAAAAACTCGCTCAATATATGTTACCGTGACATAGGTTGACATATATTTGGCGGGTTTTTAATAGTATTTTGAATAGTTTTTTTTATTTATAACACCTTTTTCTAAACTTACGGTCTTAAAGAGGTGTGAGACGCCATCTTGAATTTTCGAATACATCGGTAAACACTGTATGTTTTTCGAGCTGAATAAACATATTACATTGAATAAAAACACAAAAAATATATCCAGTTTGGCAGAAAAGTAACTTATCTTGTCTTTGATAACATTTATTTGTTATATATTTGTTTTTTGACAACTTTTTCGAATCTATGTGTACAGTAATACAAACCCAAAAAGTTTAATTTTAATATTTGTTTATTGTCTTAACTCATATCAAATGTTTTGCTTGTGTTCTGCTTCAAATATTCATAATCTTACATGCATAATTTTCATTTAATTATATTAAATAAACTTCAAGTTTATTTCAAATCAAATCGTGTTCCTTCACTTTTTTAAAATGTAATTTATAAGTAATTAAAAACGCATTCTAATCTTTAAAATCTATAATACAACGAAATATTCAATTGCTAATATACTTAAACAAATAACTTGTGTTTTTTTTTATTATTTTTTTATTATTAATATTAGATGAGTTTCAGTATAAATCATCGTGTTCTTTCTTTATTTTAATCCAATTTTGAAGTTTTGTAACGCTGTCTGTAAAAATTACTGTTCATTATTGACAGTCTAAGAGTTCCACATATCTTGCTTGTTGGGACCTCGGCGATGACGTCATTTTTTCAGCTGGCCGGCCATCTTTATAACGAAGGCCACGGGTACGCACACGAACTCTCTTTCTCTTCCTAGAGAGCTGTCTCTAATCTTTCGTGATCCGCGCTTCTACTACCAACTTCTACGAGATAAATAATCCACCATAACTTCAACATACACACATGAATTATTCTCTCTTTCTGTATAATCATCAACGTTTCTATACAGAAACTCTTTCCACGACTAATCCTTTCTCTATACAACCTGATAACGAAGATAATCAATGAAGCCGTTATTAAATGTTAGAATGCGATTTTATGTCTTGCTAATCTACATTTTGGTGACTCCCGTGACGGCGAACATGCAACGTCGTCTACATTTCACAAATCCATGAATCGATTAAAAATGAACACCGTGTGGCAAAAAGAACAATTTGAAACGCTGTGTACAGACATCAGATACAAGTGTTATGCGATGATGTGTTATGTGAGGCCATTTGATGCCAGAAAAGTTTAAGGGAAACCGCCGACTCACGGGATGCAGAAATAGATAGTGGAAATTTGTCATGATCACATGACTTCCTAATTTCAGGAATCTCAATATTTTGACCTCTACGTATGGACTATAGATGAAATAATTAAGGATTTATAGGGGTTCGCATTTAATGGAAAAATGGGCACAAATCTAAACATATTCAACCATCAATTTGGCATAAAACACTCGTTCTAAATCAATCGGCTATAATTACTCCCCGTTTTTAATGGGTTAAAAGTTCTTGTGTATATGCGAGATGATGTACTCCCTCTACACTCGACAAGAATCGTTAACCCTAATTTTGTGTACTGTGGTTTCCTTCTTCTTTATCTTCTCTTATGGTCATGTCAACGTCTCTCACATTGGTAACTTCCAAGGGAGCAAGGGCAATGGCTAATAAGTACAAAAATATAAAACATAAAATATATTCCCTAATTGTCTCCGTAGAGTGATGCTAAATATGAACAAGGACCACATGATCCTTGCATCGATGCGATTCATAATTCACATAAAAGTTATTATTGAAGCGAAAATAATAAAATAATAAAAAAATATCTTGCAAAGAAAATATATTTATTCTTATGCTCAAAAGACATTTTCTAGTAAAGCCATGATTGTCTGCTTCGAAGTCATTTTGTGCATAAATTTGTCCTGAACGTGTCTTTCTCTATCATACCTATAGACGAAAAAAAAAAAGAAGAAAAAAAGAGTATTCCCAATATGTTAAATTCCTTGTACTGTTACATAAGGGAGAGAGAAGAAACGGATTTGGACTTTGGACACTTTACTTGAAGGATACTGGTACCCTGGTGATGACGTGTCCATTTTACTAATGAAGAGAAAAAGTTTACGACGATGAGAGAGAGATATTACAAGTGTTAAGAGACGAGAGAACGGGACCCAAGATCCCTTAAACCGTTTGTCTGGTGGTTAGGACACTTGTGGATGTATGTGTTTATATATAGAAGTTCATACCTGGTTTTGCTGCTCTGGGAGAGTCTTCATCTGGGTGGAGCTCTCTTGCTGTTTTCGCCGGAATACACAAGATGAAGACAGATGTTGGGTGTTCAACCTTTTATTCTCCCAGGCATGATCTACAGATGTCGCCATCGATGGTCTCCACTGTGGGTACCTACCACGTCCCACGTCTGGGGCGCGCATCTCCCCCTTACTTAGGAGAGAACCATTTTAGACTTCTGCTCGGCTTGGCATTTTCTGAGAGACTCAACGTTTCACCAACCTTGCCACGTAGCATCACATGACATCCGGTTAGATGAAACGTCACTTCCTGCAACGTGGATTTACTACAAAAATATCTCTCTGACCTCCTCCCACCCTCTCCCTCTCTCTCTCGATCTACTATCTAATAGAGACACAGAGAGAGAAAATAGAGAGAGTATGAAAGAGCCAGAGAGAGAGAGAGAGAGAGAGAGAGAGAGAGAGAGAGAGAGAGAGAGAGAGAGAGAGAGAGAGAGAGAGAGAGGAGAGATGCTCTTTAACAGTACAAATAAATGCCCCTCCCCCATTCTCGCCTTAGTTCTAAAAATAATAAACGGTTCTTGTTAATTGATTGCGTCATCTTAACTTTCCCTATTCGGAATGGTCTCTATCATTTAAACACTGTCTTTCTCTCCACGTCCCCAAAATTAACACATGCGCTTTATGTTTCCAATACATTATGGTTGATCTTACAATCAATTCTGATTTCGATGTTTACTCGTTTTTTACTTCTTTACATTCCAAACAAGGAGTATTGCCACTTGGATGTAAGAACTATTTTTTGAGATCATGTTTACTGGGGTACTATCTAGGGAATTCAGCAGCGAGATATCTGATCCCATTACATTTAAATTTCTGCATGTTAGTACAGTCAAGGAAGCAGAAAACAGGTAAGACATTCCAAAGTTAAGCAATCCGAGAGAAAAAGCTATTAGAGTAGAAGGTTTTCCGGCATTTGGGACGTCAACAGTGAACGGATAGAATTTTGCTGTTTGTTGGGAGTATATACATCAAGAAGACATGAGTGCTGTTAATTCATTAGAGAACATTCCATTAAAATACTAGCAAACAAACACAGGAAAGCAGCATTGCGGTGATGTTACAGAGGTTAGAGCTTTGTCGATAATGCGGGACTTAGGTTGGAGACTCTTTTTTGGACCGTGTCTAAGAAGGCGAGATTAGTGGTAGATTCACAAACCCAGACATGCCAACAATACTCCATGCATGAGTGGCTTGTGGACTTGATACTCTCCAATGTGAGCAATTTTCTAGCATAGCAAACAGAACCCACCTTCTTTGCAGCAACCTCGGCAATGTCCTCAATGTATTTATTCCAATTCACGTTTTCTGTGAATATTAAACCGAGGAGTTTGAACCTAAGCTTTCAGGTAGGTTGTCATTAGTCATGGCTATCAGAGGTTGAGGAGGATTTATTATAGTTGTTAAAGGAAAGAAATTTAGTCGTAGTAGCATTAAATGTTACCATATAGTTATGGCTCCATTCCACTAGAAACTGAAAGTCGTTTTCTAAGATTTCTGTTATTGCTTTAGATGTCTAAGGATCTAATTATATTAAGTATTCGTCCAAAAGAGAGAACTAGTGTTAGATGCATCAGCCCAGATGCAACAACTTTCCAACTAAGCCCAACTTTGGAACAAGGCCTGGATATACTGTAGCACAGATACCGAAGATAAATATATACGCACGCATATACACCCGTATGAAAATATCAGTAGCAGCTGAAGGATTGATGGCGAGCGATCGTATTAGCAGCAGGATCAGCGTTTAAACGCGCATGCAAATTAGCAAATGTGCTCAGGCTTGGATCTGAAGAAAAAGAAGAAAAAGGTTACCACGTAGTCGGAAAGACGCACGTGTAAAGTGAAAGCGAAAATAGGCCGGCTGTAGCCAGCGTGCAGTCGGAACGAAGAGAAACGCTAATCAGGTTAGATAGACATATGGCAACGAGACTCTTTTTAAGTAGCGTCGATATGGGAGAGAAACGGTAACAAATATTTTTGTTAAAAAAGAAAAAAAATGCCGACCCGGATTTTTATTTATTTCTTTGCAGTTTTATTTTTTGATGAATTACTAACGTAAAGTGTAACGCCATGTAACGTTACAATATTATGAAATACAACGAAACACACATACATAGTAAACAGTACAAATGCATCAGATCAGAGAAAAATACACAAACAGAAAAATACACACCAACTGAAATGAACACAAGTAACCAAAATACACTCAGACACAAACACGCATGCGTACAAAATTCTATATATTGTTTTTGAACATTATCACTTCGAGATATAGTTCAACATATTTCACTGGTACAAAAATTGTTTTTGTATCTCCGGATAAAAGCTTTTTCATGCAAATATGGCCTCTTACGTTGAACAATCTTCCTTCCTGCACCCTTCAAAAAGAAACGTATTTCTCATTCATTTTTTTTTGGCACACGGTTAAGCGCAAGAAGCCAGAACAGCGGCCATTTTGAAAAATATCAAAACTATTTGTCGCTTTTCATTTCTCCACTTTATGCTTTTGCACCTTGTTATTTTTTTTTGTTATTACTTTTCTTCTTTTATTATGGCTCTTATATTTTTGTCTTAAAGTGTTACTTAACCATCCATCCATCTATGTTTGTTTATTGCTCTCTCTCTCCACCCCCTCTCTCTCTCTCTATATATATATATATATATATATATATATATATATATATATATATATATATATATATATATAAGTGAGAGTGTCTGTCTGTCTGTGTAGGTGTCTGTATGTCTGTGTACATTTCCCGACACAATAACTTTGTCAATTTTCAGTCTACATGCCCGAAATTTGATATACAGGGTATTGAGATTTTGGAAAATCTTTGTAATCCATTTTCAGTCAAAAAGTTGCTATTAAAGGGTCAAAGTTCAACGATTTGACCTTGGAGAACTCCACCAAACTCCTCCGCCAATTTTGGGGATGGATGGCAAAAGAAGTGTTCAAGGATGGTACCCAATATGATTAGATAAAGGGACTTTCTGATTCAGTTTTCAATACATGGGATAAAATTCCTTCGCAACTGATAAAAAACTTAGTCGCAAGCATGCCGAAGAGAATTTTTGAAGTAATTCATAATAATGGAGCCTATACTAAATACTGAGACCCTTTTTAGTAATTTATAATTGCCTTTTGTTAGATAAATTATCAGTGGTCTTATCATTTTGACCAGGTGAAAATGTTTGTTTTTTAAAAAATAATTATTAGATCAGGGTTAAGGTTTCGAATGAAGCAGATTTCATTTTTTTTCCATCATATTTTCCCTTTTGGCAATGGTTTCAACCATTTGTTTGATTAAAAATTCGATAATATGCGTAAACGCTTACTTTCTTAAGTGGTCTTATGATTTTGACCAGGACTGTATGTGCGGCCTTTATCGATTTACATTTGTTAGATGAAGTGACAACTAAAATGTATGCGTATGGCTGTTGAAAATAAGCTTTATAGGATTCTCACTTCAAATCACGCAAAGGTAAAATATTACGCTTAGTTGACAACTGGTTTAAAAAGTGAGATCACTTCTCAACCTCTATACTTAACGAATTTTTTTTATCTACAGACGAGAAATTTCGGATTATAGGGTGGAAAACTTTTTATATTGGTATTGATCCAGAAAAAGGGCTGCTAAAGACTCAAAAGTAAAAAAAATTGGTACGTGAAGGTAATCGGATTTTTATGTTTGCTAACTGTTTCACGAATGCGCATGAGTGAATCGCTCACATGACAAATTACTTATGTTAAGAATAAGTAGGTTTGGAAACACCTTTTAAAGATCGTATCAAGCTGGTCTAATGGTTATCGTATTTGACTCACTGTCTTTAGGTTTTAGTTTCGATCCCAGCTCGAGTATTTTTTTTTTATTTACACGAAATCAACAGTTTAGAAAAAATACTCGCATGCACATGTCTCAGTTTCTGTATGAATTAAACTATGATATTTATGCGTATTTTACGATTGGGCAACGCCGGGCGGCCTGCTAGTTTATTATATAAATGAAAATTTTCTTTTTGTCTGCGGATATGTACGTCCAGCTTTTTTAATACTCTTATTTATTTTAAAAAAAGGATATTGCCATTTGGACGTAAGACTATTATTTGGGGCCATATTTACTTGGACACTATGTAAGGAGTTGAGTAGCGAGATATCTGTTTATATCACATTTAATTTTCTATATGTTTGTAGAGTCAGGGAAGCAGGGGATCAGTTGGGAATTCTAAAGTCTAGTAGTTCGTAGGAAGACACTATTAGAATAGAAGAATATTAGATAACTCTTTGGTGAAGAGATGGGGTTTGTTGCTTGTTGGGTTAATAGGAGGTATTTCCGTCAAGTGGAAACAAATGCTATGAGTTTGTCAGAGCACATTCCACTAAAATACTTGTAAAACAGGATGCGACATTGCTGCGATGGGACAGAGGTTGGAGCCTGGTTGATAGTGTGGAATCTATTACGTAGAATACTTTTTGACCCTGTCTAACAGGAAGAGATTAGTGATAGATGCACCAGCCTAGAATTTGGTCTTTTAAAGATGTAGGACATCTCTGGTGTGAGTATTTTTCTAGTACGGTAGAGGTAGCCCACCTTATTTGCAGCAACCTTGGCAATATCCTCAATGTATTTGTTTCAATTCAATGTTGTCTGTGAATGCTAGTCATCGTCAACATCACTCCTTTTCAGATTATGGTGAGGGAGGGAGAGAGCTGCAGACAAGAAACTTGGCGTTGTTCGGAAGGAATAGCATCAATGTATTTCGTTAGAGTTCCGTATACGAGGCAAAATTCAACGTTAAAAAGTAGCTTAAATATAAGCGTAAGGTTGTTGAAAATAGGCTGTTTAGGATTCTTATTTAAAAAGTCATGTAAGGATTACAACTAAATCTCACCAATAATTGGATCCAGTTTCAGTATTGAATTTTAAAGAGTTATCAGTCAGAATGAATAAACATCTGTTACGCTGTGTGTGTATATCAATATGTTCCATAACGACGTACATGTTGAATAGTGCGGTTTATATTTTATCTGTATATTCATGTATGTGTAAATGTGTTTATGTATACACGTCGTATCATTTAGTTGATCGTCTAGTGTGTATATTTTTACATTTATGCAACAGTTCAAACAGGAAACGATTGATGTGGACGCATCGAAACAGTTGTAGACAAACAGTTCTTTTTAACAACTGTAAATAACACAATAAATACCTGGATTATATACAAACATTTATTTTCATGATTCCGGCTGGCATCTTCAGAGATTATAACGTCTTCACATTTTGGCTGCCTGAGAAAACGCCGGTCCCTGTGTAATGGAGAGACCAACTCCCCCTTGAGTCGTCCGTTCTCTCTGATGTTTAACAAACGACTGACTAGAATCTCCCCAAATCTACATCTCATCACGTGTCTAAGACTCCAACCGCTGATGTAACATAAATCTGACTATTTGTTTATCCAAACCAAAAATTATGTTTTCCTGTATTTTCTAAAATCACATTCTTTTTGTAGTTGTTTATTATTTCGGTTGTCAATCCCGTTTTCCCCAATTTAATTGTTTATTTTTCTAATCATAATAATCGATCCAGCGACCTGCCGTCGCTCAAATCAACTAATAATAATAATAATAATAATAATAATAATAATAATAATAATAATAATAATAATAATAATAATAATAATGGTTTAACCCTTGGCACCGCCTGCCACAGTTAAGACAGATACTACGCTATGATCACAGCTAAAGGGTCACAACATTACACATATTTTTCTAACGCCCATTATTTTACTACTGCATTGTATATTGCAGCTATGTTTAAAAACACGAAAACAACAAAAATATGATAGTCTATGTTATTGTTTGTTTCATACAAACGGGTAGATTCAACAAGATTCACAGAATGGAAAAAGTTGCACGAGATGTTTTGTAGTAGATTAAGGGTACGAGTTCTGCAGTTACAGTTTATTCTCTTCATTATAAATTTTAAATTTTTTTATTTGGATGATTCCTATTAGGGGTTGGATTATTATTATTATTATTATTATTATTATTATTATTATTATTATTATTATTATTATTATTATCATTATTATTATTATTATTATTATTATTTCTAGTGGTTATTTGTTTTGTTCTTTTAATGTTATTAATATTATTATGATTGTTTTACGCATTTTTCTCTACAGCTCTCATTTACTATTTTATTTTTACTGCATGCATTAATTATTTTGGAAGTTTAGCAGCATTACATTTATTTACAAAAAGTGAACTGTTTAGAAAAAAACTATAATACTCGCATGCATATTTCTCAGTTACTTTCTGTTTTTTACTTCATTTCTTTTAAAAGGAAATTAACGTTACATTTAATATCGTACAAAGCCAAGTACATCATCTAATAATAAATAAATAAGTAAATCAATAAATTGTAAAGAAATAAATAAGATTATGTTAACAAAGTATACACATATTTCTTGAGTAAAACAAAGAAATATTACGATATTAATATTACATTGAGTTATATAATAAAAAACTAAAAAAAATCATACATATATATATAAGAAAAAGGAAGTGATAAAAGGCAAAGATATGAGAAATAAAAAATAATAAAACAATAATAAAACAAGATATTAAATATTACATTGATTAAACATTAAAATAAAAAGAACTCACGGAACAGTAAAATAATAATGTAAATATGATGTAATACAGTAATAAAAAGGTAGAATAATGGAACACCAGCATAACAAGCAAACTAGTTAAGTGACAAAGGGATATGAAAGCCAGGTATATAAAAACAAGGTGTATTAATTTGATGAACATTAGGTGAAGATGTTAAACAGAGGATATAAAATGATAATAATAATAATAATAATGATAAAATTATAATAAGGAAAATAATAATAATAATAATGATAAAAATGGTAATAATGATGATGTAATAATAATATTAATAATAATGATAACAATGATAATAATGACGATGTAATAATAAAAATGATAATAAAATAATAATGATAAAATAATATTAATGATGATGTAATAATAATAATAATAATAATAATGATAACAGCGACATTAATGATGATGTAATAACAATAATAATAATAATAATGATAACAGCGACATTAATGATGATGTAATAACAATAATGATAAAAATGATAATAATGATGTAATAATAAAATGATGATAAAATAATAATGATAAAAATGATAACAATGATGATATAATAATAATAATAATAATAATAATAATAATGATAATAATAATAATAATAATAATAATAATCAAAGCGACGGAAATGAAAAAGAAAATAGGAAAGGAATACCTCAGAAGGAAAAAAAACTCCTCGAAATTAAACTAAACAGTCGAAACCTAATTGAAGGTATAAACACGTTGGCAGTGTCACTAATAAGATACTCTGGACCTTTTATAAACTGAGCCAAGAGGAACTAAGTAATCTCGATCAAAGGACCAGGAAACTCATGACGATGCACTGGATCACAATGAAAAGTGGTATGAGTTTAAACCAGAACTGGTACAGAAAAACCACAATATTAAACTTCTTTGGGATATGCGCATATAAATTGAAAAGATTCTTGAACAATTAAATCATTAAATCATTTCTCTCCGATAGGCTCATAAGAGTAGTGGTAGATGGACAAAAATCGGAGGCCTGCAATATAAATGCTGGAGTCCCTCAGGGGTCAATCCTAGGCCCAACTCTCTTCCTGATCTACATCAATGACCTCCCTAAACAAATTCTTAAATCATTCGTTGACATCTATGCTGATGACACGACCATCTACGGCAACACATCAAAGGCTATAAATGACAAAGTTCTCTCTGATTCTCTCTCCTCTGATCTCGAGCGCGTGGTTCAGTGGGGGAAGATGTGGCTAGTTACCTTTAATGCATCCAAAACCAAACTCCTATCATTACATCATCAACGCTCTGATCCCCATCTTTGTGATGGATGGCTCTCGTCTGGGTGAGGCCCCGTGTTTTGACAAGCTTCTGGGTTTGACCTTTACTCCTGATCTGAAATGGAACACGTACATCAAGTCTGTTGCCAAGGTCGCTGGAAAGATGGTGGGATCCTTCTACCGCTCCAGAAGATATCTCACTACTGATGCAATTCTCTATCTATATAAAAGCCAAGTACGTCTAAGGATGGAATACTGTTGCCATATCTGGGCAGGAGCTGCTAAAAACAGCCTATCCTGCCTTGACAGAGTACAAAATAGACTTCGTGGCTTAGTGGGGGATGCCTTTTTCTCTACCCTGCAACCTCTCTCCCACAGAAGAGACGTTGCGAGCCTATCTTTGGTTTATCGTTATTTCCATGGCAGGTGCTCGTCTGAACTCCAGTCTCTGCCCCCCCTTGCCATTCTTTCTTGAAAAACACCCGTCTAGCTGAATCCACTGTGAAAAATTTCCCCCACTCTATATCTGTGCCTAAATCAAAACGCGGATTCCATGAACAAAGCTTCTTTCTTAGAACTGCATGCCTGTGGAACTCTGTTCCGTCTGCCTGCTTCCCACCTGACTACAACTTGGATGTCTTCAAGTCCAATGTTAACAAATTCCTAATGAACCGCCCCCTTAAGTAAACACTTCATCAAATCTCCACACTAACGTAATGTACTTGCAATAACCCTTATCCCTGAGTGGCTTCCGGGCCTTGATAAGTGGTGATCACTGTCTAAAAAAAACAAAAATAAAACAATTCAGACTTGAAACAATTATTCTAAACAATAACAAGACAACATGATCACTCACTGACATAGCCTATTGTTGCAATATTTTGGAACAAGAATGGGGTATTTATTTAAATGCTGCCCAAATCAGCATTATTTGGCACAAGGCCTGGAAAGTGGGATACCCGCAGGCTCCCCTAAAGGAGGGGCACTCCTGCAAATTTAAAAATTGCCTGAGTAACCCCGTCGGCATTCCCCGGTCGGGGCGCCTCAGGCAGCAAGCAATAAACTTGCCCCACCGAAAGCCCGGTGGCAAGGCCTGGGAGGGTGGACCTCCTAGGTATTACCCAGGCGGTGTACCTCAGTCCAACAGGTGCTGGACCGGTTCCCGGCCCCTCACCTGTTGGGCTGAGTGTCAAGTGACGAATCCTTGACTTGTACTACCCTGTCTCCCTGCAGCCGAGGCCGCTAGGAGACACATCCCATCATAAAGGAATTCTAATGGGGTATGTATCCCACACAGTCGGACGATTCTATTTATAAACGATGCTGCTAGGAACTGACGAATCGAATTAATTCACGTTCTGCTACAAATCAATCAGAAACCAGAATTGCTTCATAAATATTTCACTTTTTCTGGAGCAATTTCACATGTTTTTTTCCGTCTCGACACGGTAAGAATATTTTGCTCTGTGGAACTGTCTACTGCAAACAAGTCACCTCTCAGGACTTGTGTGTATCAACGAACCATCGGAATCTGTTCTGTCTACTGCAAACCAGTCACCTCTCAAGACTTGTTTAGAACAACGAACCATCTGAAACTAAACATGGCTTACACTTCTAGACCTATCCCTTTGATACAAGAGAAAGAACATTACAAAATAAATATCAAGATATGGAATCGGGATTAGACTATGGAAATGTAAATGAATTCAAGGTGATTCCCATGTACTTAGGACACTTGGGACTATAACAAAAAGCTGCAATAAATGATTTATTCAGATTGATGAGACATTTTATTCTCCAATTTGGAAAAGTCTTGTCTGTTAGGAACAGCAAAAGCATTAAGTTTTTTTTTTACATAGAAGTCATCACTTACCAAGGCCCGGAGGCCACTCAAGGGTAATGGTTATTGAATGTACAGTAGTCAATGGGATAATATCGTTGTAATCGTTAGTAGTGGAAATTTGGTAAATTGGATTACTTAAGGAAACGGTTCAACAATAATTTATTTTCGTTGAACTTGAAGACGATCAAATTGTAGTCAGCTGGAAAGCAGGCAAACGGAAGAGTTCCACATGCGTGCAGTTCTAAGAAAGAAGCTTTGTTCATGGAATCTACGTTTAGGTTTAGGCACAGATAAAAAGTGAGGGGAAATTATTGATAGTGGTTTCAGCTAGACGAGTGTTTGTCATGAAAGTTTGGCAAGGGAGGGCCATAGATTGGAGCTCAGATGAGCACCTGCCATGAAAATAACGATAAAACAAAGACCGGCTCGCAACGTTTCTTCTGTGGGGAAAAAGGTTGCAGGGCATCCCCCACTAGGCTACGAAGTCT
This sequence comes from Euprymna scolopes, assembly GCF_053919585.1. Taxonomy (NCBI): domain Eukaryota; kingdom Metazoa; phylum Mollusca; class Cephalopoda; order Sepiida; family Sepiolidae; genus Euprymna; species Euprymna scolopes. The sequence continues at coordinate 80,477,124 of NC_136520.1, read as the reverse complement.
ATTTTGAACTCTATCAAGGCAGGATAAGACCTTTCTAGCAGCTCCTGCCCAGATGTGGCAACATTACTCACTCCTTGGACGTACTTGGCTCTTATACATAGAGAATTGTATCAGCAGTGAGATATCTACTGGAGCGGTAGAAGGATCCACCATTTTTCCAGCGATCTTGGAAACAGATTTGATGTACATGTTCCATTTCAGATCAGGAGTAAAGGTCAAGCCCAGAAGCTTGTCAAAACATGGAACCTCCCCAAGACAAGAACCATTCATTTTAATTGATGTCAAATGGGGATCAGAGCTTTGATGATGTAAAGATAGAAGCTTGGTTTTAGATGCATCAACAGTAATCAGCCACCTCTTTCCTCATTGTACCATATGCTCAAGGTCAGAGGAGAGCGAATCAGAGAGAACTTGGTCATTTTCGACCTTTGATGTGTTGCCGTAGATAGTAGTGTCGTCAGCATAAATGTCTAGAATGATCTTAGGATGTGATATGGAAGGTCATTGATGTAAATCAGAAAGAGAGTTGGGCCCAGGATGAACCCTAGCTCATCAACCACTATTCTTATGAACCTGACAGAGAGAAATGATTTGATAATTGAGAAGACATTTCCAGCTGCACCGTAGCTGGAGATCTTGTAAAGTAGACCTTTATACCATACTCTACTCTATCAAAGGCCTTTGATATGTCAAGAGCAATTGCCCTGGAAGGGAAACCACCGTCGAGAGATTCGCTAATCCTATGAGATATAAGTTAGCACATCTGTTGTAAATCTAACAGAACGGAAACCATATTGCATCTCACTGAGAACGTTATTTTTGCTGAGGTGGCTGACTACTCTATTTTACACAGATTTCAGCAACTTACTCATGACGCACAGGAGACTTGTTCTCTGTATTGAGAGGATAATGACCTATCACCTGAATTTTTAGATACAGGGTATACTGACAAGGTTTTCGAGGGTGTTGGAAATAAATTCGCCTAAAGACATCTCTTAAACAGCTTTGTAAGTATTGGAGCTAGTTATGGTTGAAGTTTTTTCAGCGCTATAATTGGAATGCCGCGTACATTTACATAGTCTAATTCCAATTCCATTTCCTGATATTTATTTTTCAATGTCCTTTCTCTTGCACTTTGGTATCAAAAGGTGCAGCTTGAATGTCTAAAATCAAAGGAATTAACCCGATGTTCAAAGAAAACGTACAACTAAAAACATCCAAAAGTTGAGATCAATAAGAAATAATATATATATATATATATATATGTATATATATATATATATATATATATATATATATATATATATATATATGCGTGTGTGTATGTGTGTGTGTGTAATATATATATATATATATATATATATATATATATATATATAACATCAATAAAGGTGAATCTGCATAGCTTATTCTCTATTATATCTTTAGTTGCTTCAGTTTGTTTCCACCCATTACACCAACTCTGCATTATATAGATTCTATAAACTTATATATATATATATATATATATATATATATATATATATATATATATATATATATATATATATATGTATATACATACATACATACATATATGTATATATATTTATATACGTATATATATGCGTGCGTGTGTGTGTTTGTGTGTATGTATGTAATAGAAAGGAAGACATTCTGTTTTAGTTATTCTTTCCAAAATTCGTATTAACTTTCGCAGGTCAAAGGTCAGTGGTAAAAAAAAAATTCGTATGATCACATTTTTTTCTGGGAGTTTCTTTCTATCTCTGGTGAGACACACGAAGACTTGTTTTCGCGAAATTCAACTCTTTTTTCCACATAAAGCGTCTGCACTTTTACATCAAGTGTGTGTCAGAATTGTTCACATGATTGAGTAGTTTCGATCATCATCGATCATTTTCAAGATTATTTCAATCTATTGTGATAATCGATAATTCGAAAAAAAACCCCGTCCGTTCCTTTTGTTGATGCTGATTTTATTTTAATGTACACATGTATGAATGTGTGTGTGTTTGTGTGTGTGTATGTGTGTGTGTGTATGTGTGTGTGTGTATAGAGCGCATATGAGGTGTGCTGAAAAGAGAAATAATAAAGTGTTCGATGACAAAAGTGAAAGCTAAAACACAAACTATTTATTTTGAAACTATGTTACATATTTCAGAAATACAGTAGCGTCCAAAAGTTAAGGAACAGTCGATGATTTCTTTTTGAATGTCTTCTATCTTTTTATATGAAAAAGGAAAAAAAAAAGATTTTGGTGAATTTTCCAATGTTTAATAATAGTAGTTAAATAAAAAATGTTTTTTTTTAATTTTTGATTTTGAATACATATTAGATTTTTACATATAAATAAATTTAGTTAAATTACAGGCGTTCAAAAGTTAAAGAACGTGGAAAATTAATACGAACTTTCGTAATTTTAATAACAACTTAACAAAAATTCGACCTCGAATATTCGAAAAAAGCTATCTATACCCCCCCCAGGTTTTTTGTGACTATTATGATGAAAAATAAGTCCATAGAGGAGATCGCTAAAATATTGAAAAAGTCTAAAGGCTTTGTTTTTCGGGTTATTAAAAATAGAAAAAACAGATTTACCATTGACTGAAAAGGAAAAATCGGGCCGACCCTGAATAGCAACTAAGTGGGAGGATAGAGAAACCACTCGATCATCTCGTTCTGATCGTTTTCAAACTACGGCTTCGATATCCCGGGATTTTAATCCGAAACTGGACAAAAACTTTCCGATAAACGATCTCACGAAGATTAAACGAAGTGTGATTATTTTCCAAAAGTCTATGCTCAAAGCCTTTAATTCATATTAAAAATAAAAAGGCCAGATTGTTATTTACCGAAAAATATTTGTTCTATGAAGAAAAAATTGGGAAAAGGTCCATTTTAGTGATAAATCTAAATTTACTATTTTCGGATCAGACAAAAGACCACATGTCAAAAGGAAAAATGGAGAAAGACTGTTACCTATGTGCGTTAAAAGTACAGTAAAATTTGAAAGGGGCAGTATAATGGTATGGGGGCATTATGTGTTCAAAAGAATTACTCCCCTTGTTAGGATTCATGGAAAAGTTAATGCCCGAATGTACAGAGAATTGATGAGAGAACATGTGGTTCCTAATCTTTCTGATTCTGATATCTATGCACGACAATGCACCGTGCCATAAAGCAAAAATAGTTTTAGAAGAGCTAAATAGATCCAATATTTGCGTTATGGATTGGCCAGCTCAGAGCCCCGATCTGGATCCAATTAAATATGTTTGGAAAATTATTGGTGATAACCTCACAGAAAACCCCCAAAAATATTTTGATGATTTATAGGAATGTATAAATTTTTTTTACATGTGACCGATTGGTTCAGTCTTGCAGCAAAAGATGTCATAGTGTGATTGAAAACAAGGGGCTTTTCATTAAATACTGAAAGCATTCTTTATTTTTTCATTAATAATTTCACCCGTTCCTCAACTTTTGGACGCCTGTAATTTAATTAAATTTGCTTATAAGTAATTTTTTTTTATGTAACTACCATTATTAAACATTGGAAAATTCACCATTTTTTTTCTGTTTTCATAGATAAAGTTAGAAAAAAAATGATCGACCGTTCCTTAACTTTTGGACGCTACTGTATACCATGGTTTATTGTGATGGATTGTCTTTTTAAAGACGTTAAAGGCATTCAAATCATCACTAACGCACAAAATGAAAATAAACCGAAGAATGGAGTTCAAAATGAATTCATCGGTTGAACCCTATTTATCGATTTGTTTTTATTTCGTAAATCGCTGATGATTTGCTTAATGGCCTTTAAAAGATCAATGCACCTTAATGAAACTACAGTAATTCTCTGAAATATGTAAAATATTGTTTTTAAATAAATAATGTATATATTATCATTATTTCATGTATTATTTCAGTATACGTGAGTAGAGCTAGGTATTTAGGAAAACAAATGTGGCAATACGTTTATAAGTAAGTTACGAAAATATATATTGCTGATAAATGCGCGATCATTGGCTGCTAAAAATGTGACTGGGAATAATAATAATAATAATAATAAAAAAAAACCAATCTAATTAGCTAATTCACAAATTTAACCCCACATGCATTTATAAAAAATCACAATAATATTAATTGCATGTAGTAACCCGACGAAATCGCGCGAAACTAAATAAACGCGACAAATCTGTTTAGTTAAATTACCATATATATTTCCATAACTTCCTATATATATGTTCTTATATATTTATATATTATATAATTCCCGGTTTCATTTTGTAGAAAGAAATCCTCTAGAGTGTTTGATTATCTGTTACATAAGGAGAGATGTCTCTTAGATATATGTATGTATGTATGTATGTATGTATGTATGTCAGGTCATGTCATATGTTACTGGTACCATGTAACCCAGTACTACCTGCCTCATGGTCGGGTCACCGGCGGCTAAACTGGTTCCCCCACCAGACTTGTTTGGTGAGGAGGGTGGCTAGTCTCCCTGAAGGATTAAAAACAAGA